>NW_013744697.1:0-1987 GCF_000517525.1 Limulus polyphemus
TATTGGGGTTCATAACTTATATTAGATGCCTGCTCTTTATAAAACCCTATTGAGTTACTTAACTTACACTAGATGCCTCTTCTTTATCAGACCCTATTGGTTTGCATAACGTATAGTAGATGCCTGCTCTTTATTAAACCCTATTGGATTAAACAACCTATATTTGATGCCTGCTCTTTATCAGACGCTATTGGGCTGCAAAACTTACACTAGATGCTTGGTCTTTATGAGACCCTAATGAGTTGCATAAATTATAATAGATGCCTTCTTTTTGTCAGACCCTATTGGGTTGCATAACTTATAGTAGATGCCTACTTTTTATCACAAGCTATTCGGATACACAACTTACACTAGATGCCTGCTCTTTATCACACCCTATTGGGTTGCATAACTTATAGTAGATGCTTGCATATTATCTAACCCTATTGGGTTGCATAACTCATAGTAGATGCATGCTTTTTTGAGACGCTATTAGGTAGCATAACTTATTGTAGATACCAGCTCTTTATCAGACCCCATTGAATTACATAACTTACATTAGATGCCTGCTCTTTGTCAGACCCTATTGTGTTGCATAACTTATAGTATATGCCTTCTTTTTATCAGACCCTATTGGGTTTCATAACTTACACTGGATGCCTGCTCTTTATCACACCCTATTGAGTTGTATAACTTATAGTAGATGCTTACTCTTTATCACACCTTATTAGGTTGCATAACTAATAGCAGATGCCACCTTTTTTTCATCAGACACTATTGGGTTGCATAACTTACACTAGATGCCCGTTCTTTATTAAACCCTATTGGACTACATAACTTACTCTAGATTCATGCTCTTTATTACACCCTAATGGGTTTCTTCTTTTTATGTAGATGCCCTCTCTTTTTATCAAACCCTCTTTTTTGTTGCATAACTTATTGTAGATGCCTGCTTTTTCTCAGATCCTACTGGGTTGCCTACCTTAGAGTAGATGCTTCTATTTATCAGACCCTATTGGGTTGCATAACTTATTGTAGATGCCTGCTCTTTATCAAAACCCTATTGAGTCACTTAACTTACACTAGATGCCTCTTCTTTATCTGACGCTATTGGGTGGCAAAACTTACACTAGATGCTTCCTCTTTATCAGACCCTAATGAATTGCAAAAATTATAATAGATGCCTTCTTTTTGTCAGACCCTATTGGGTGGCAAAACTTACACTAGATGCTTCCTCTTTATCAGACCCTAATGAATTGCATAAATTATAAAAGATGCCTTCTTTTTGTCAGACCCTATTGGGTTGCATAACTTACAGTAGCTATCTGCTTTTTATCAGACCCTATTGGTTTACATAACTTACACTAGATGCCTGCTCTTTATCAAACCCTATTGGGTTTTATAACTTATTGTAGATAACTGCTTATTATTATACCCTATTAGGTTGCATAACTTACACTAGATGCCCGTTCTTTATTAAACCCTATTGGACTACATAACTTACTCTAGATTCATACTCTTTATTACACCCTAATGGGTTTCTTCTTTTTATGTAGATGCCCTCTCTCTCTTTATCAAACCCTATTTGGTTGCATAACTTATTGTATATGCCTTCTTTTTCTCAGACCCTACTAGGTTGCATACCTTAGAGTAGATGCCTGTTCGTTATCACACCCTATTGGGTTGCATAACTTATGGTAGATGCCTGTTTTTTCAGACCCTATTGGATTTTATAACTTATAGTAGATTAATGCTTTTTATCAGACCCTATTAGATTGCATAACTTACAGTAGATGTCTGTTTTGTATCAGACGCTATTGGGTTGATAACTTATATTAGATGCCTGCTCTTTATCTGATCCTATTGGGTTGCATAACTTATACTAAATACCTGCTCTTTATCAGACTCTATTGTGTTGCATAACTTATAGTAGATGCTTGATCTTTATCACACCCTATTGGGTTGTATAACTTATAGCCGATGCCTGCTCTTTATCACACCCCTTTGA
>NW_013744698.1:0-1634 GCF_000517525.1 Limulus polyphemus
GTATTGAGGGTGGCTTTGTTAATGTTCTTCCTCATAACATTTATTTTGCATCAGACCTAGTTTCGGGACCAGTTCTGGTTGTAATAAGACCTACTCTGCCAATTAAGAGTGTATCATTATTGTTGGGAAACGATTTGGCCGGGGGGGGGGGGGAGATGTTGCAGAACCCAAAATGTTTAGTGAGCCGATCACTGTTTTATTTAAAAATGATGTTGTCATTGAGGAGAATCCCAATGTGTTTCCCTCGTGTGCTGTGACTCGAGCTCAGGCTAAGAATTTTAGCCGAAAACAAATAATAGACGTGGATCCAGAAGACAATATTATAGATTTGTCTCACTAATCGTTTTGATCCTATAGTGATCTTGTGAATGATTGTCCCACTGACGATACCTTGGTGAGTGAAAATTATCCCTGATCAGACTGAATTTCTTTGGGTAAGCCAACGAAAGTAGATAAATTAATCAAAGCCTTAAAAATGTTTGGGCTGAAATGTTTCTCAAAGAGATAGCTTCAGGGAATCGTGTGGATGCGCACATGATAGTCAACAAATACTAGTTCCCTGATCGATTATTTGGTAAAGAACCAACACAATCCACAATCACGCGACTGAAGGGTTCCTAGAAAGGTGGGATAGGTTTCAAAGGAGCAACAGGAATGTTCTGGTTAGGTTTTTCCGACCAACTGACAGGTATGACAAGTTTTACAAAACTGAGAAATATCTTGCCTAATTTTTGGCCAAAAATAAATGTCTCATAATTTTGTCACATCAATTGTTAACGCCTAAATGACCTTCCATGGGAAAGTCATGGGCAACTTTCAATATTTCAGAACGATATGCTTTGGGAACAGCGATTTGGTAAACTATAGCCCAGCCCTATGAAGCTGGCACATCTGGTGGTGTCCATTTTCTCATACGCACACCATTTTTGAAAAATAACTACCTGGAACTTTCCCCAGTTCATCTTTTGGGAGTGCATATCTAAATAGTGAAGAGATCTACGGATCCTTTTTTTTCTTTTTTCCTGAGCGATCACTATACTTTTAGTATATGGAACTTCACCAGGTAAATCAGATCGCTCACGTTCATCAAATTTTATGTCAGGATTGTTTCAACAAGTTGTTTGTCAGCTCGGGGCTAAACATCAAATTTTATGTCAGGATTGTTTCAACAAGCTGTTTATCAGCTCGGGACTAAACATATCAAATATAGTGCATACCATCCAAAATCACAAAGTGCTCTTGAGAAATTCCGTTTTACCTTGAAAAATGTGATGTGGACTTACTGTCTCGATAATTAGAAGGATTGATATTTTTTGTTTGTAATTAAGCACAAAGCTACACAATGAGCTATCTGTGATCTGCCCACCACGGGTATCGAAACCCGGATTTTAGCGTTGTAAGTCCGCAGACATACCTCTGTGCCACTGGGGGGGGGGCTAGAAGGATTGAAGTGAAGGAGTTAATTTATTATTATTTGCTGTTCGTGAGTCAGTTCAGGAATGGTTAGGGTTAGCCTGTTTGAGTTGGTGTTTGCCCAATCACTGCATGGTCCTTTGAAGTTACTGAAGGAACATTGGTTGGAAGATGGCCCAAAAGAAATGCACTTATTGGATTATATTTCCAAGTTTCAGTCC
>NW_013744699.1:0-3473 GCF_000517525.1 Limulus polyphemus
TTACTCAGTTCCAACTTAATATCAGCTATTTATCACTATACAGAGCCATCTGAATTACTCAGTTCCAACTTAATATCAGCTATTTATCAGTATACAGAGCCATCTGAATAACTCAGTTCCAACTTAATATCAGCTATTTATCACTATACAGAACCATCTGAATTACTCAGTTCCAACTTAATATCAGCTATTTATCACTATACAGAACCATCTGAATTATTCAGTTCCAACTTAATATCAGCTATTTATCACTTCAGATGGCTCTGTATATAACTCAGTTCCAACTTAATATCAGCTATTTATCAGTATACAGAGCCATCTGAATTACTCAGTTCCAACTTAATATCAGCTATTTATCAGTATACAGAGCCATCTGAATAACTCAGTTCCAAATTAATATCAGCTATTTATCAGTAAACGGTATCATCTGAAGTACTCAGTTTCAACTTAATATCAGCTATTTATCAGTATACGGTATCATCTGAATTATTCAGTATATAGATGGTAGGTAGTAACATATTGACTATATAGATGGTAGGTAGTTACATACTGACCATATAGATGGTGGGTAGTAACATACTGACTATATAGAAGGTAGGTAGTAACATATTGACTATACAGATGGTAGGTAGTAACATACTGGCTATATAGATGGTGGGTAGTAACATATTGACCATATAGAAGGTAGGTAGTAACATATTGACTATATAGATGGTAGGTAGTAACATATTGACTATATAGATGGTAGGTAGTAACATATTGACTATATAGATGGTGGGTGGTAACATACTGACTATATAGAAGGTAGGTAGTAATATATTGACTATATAGATGGTGGGTAGTAACATATTAACTATATAGATGGTAGGTAGTAACATATTGACTATATAGATATTAGGTAGTAACATATTAACTATATAGATGGTATGTAGTAACATATTAACTATATAGATGGTAGGTAGTAACATATTGACTATATAGAAGGTAGGTAGTAACATACTGACTGTATAGATGGAACCTACGAATAGTTTTTTGTGTATTGTTTGAAAAGTATTATATTGTTAGTGTCTTTCGTCATTCGGCTAAATCCGCTTAAGTTTTTGTTTTAGAGAGAATTAGGACGAGATACCAATCCAGCCGTCTAAATATTCCAATCATATATTCATTAAATATGATATTGTTACTGTCTGCACGCGGCACTGGCAGCTTATTTTGATAAAAATTGATTTACGTTTTCTTGAAATTTTCACTCCATACACCTACACCTAGTTTGCGAAGATATACACTTAAAATTGAATCTCCGAGCTTCATATTGGATTTCATGATTTATTTTCATAGATTATAGCTGTTAATGACGTCGATATGTTGTTACTTTACTGTCTAACAGATTGACTTTTATAGCCGCATTTTTATCCTATAAATATCATTTTGAATTGTATTTTCTCAGCCATATTATTTTTACATTTTCTCCCTCTGTTTGAAAGAATAAATTCGAAATATAAGACCCATCTCTTTCACTTATAATAATACACACAAATTGGTTTAGTAAAACACATTCACGAACTACTGGTTTAAGAGTAGAAGCGTTATTTATAATCTTGTGTGTGGGTTCAGCCAATCAGCAGTTTTAAAGACTTGCTTTTCCTTCCATACAAGTCATATACTAATAAGGAGCTGATGTTAAGTTGGTGTTGACTAATTCAGATGGTGTTATTATATACTAATAAGGAACTGATGTTAAGTTGGTGTTGACTAATTCAGATGGTGTTATATACTAATAAGGAACTGATGTTAAGTTGGAGTTGGCTGATTCAGATGGTGTTATATACTAATAAGGAGCTGGTGTTCAGTTGGAGTTGACTAATTCAGATGGGGTTATATGCTAATAAGGAACTGATGTTAAGTTGGAGTTGACTAATTCAGATGGGGTTATATGCTAATAAGGAACTGATGTTAAGTTGGAGTTGACTAATTCAGATGGTGTTATATACTAATAAGGAGCTGGTGTTAAGTTGGAGTTGACTAATTCAGATGGTATTATATACTAATAAGGAGCTGGTGTTCAGTTGGAGTTGACTAATTCAGATGGTGTTATATACTAATAAGGAGCTGGTGTTCAGTTGGAGTTGACTAATTCAGATGGTTCTGTGTAGTGATAAATAGCTGATATCAAGTTGGAACTGAGTAATTCAGATGATTGTTTATTTGCAATTAAGCACAAAGCTACACAATGGGCTATCTGTGCCCTGCCCAACACGGGTATCGAAACCCGGATTCCAGCGTTGTAAGTTCGCAGACATACCGCTGTGCCACTGGGGGGGGGGGCAATTCAGATGATACCGTATACTGATAAATAGCTGATATCAATTTAGAACTGAGTAATTCAGATGGCTCTGTATACTGATAAATAGCTGATATCAATTTGGAACTGAGTAATTCAGATGGCTCTGTATTGTGATAAATAGCTGATATTAAGTTGAAAGTCAATATGTTACTACCTTGGGTAGTAACATACTGACCATATAGATGGTCCATCTATATAGTCAGTATGTTACTACCCACCATCTATATGGTCAGTATGTTACTACCCACCATCTATATGGTCAGTATGTTACTACCCACCATCTATATGGTCAGTATGTTACTATCTATCTCAGTTTAAACCAAGTAATCATCCATTCTCTTCGTTTCTTGCTTTCTCATATCATCACTTATATATTTCCCATTAATCCACTTTCTTACTAACATTCGCTCGCTTCCAGTTATTTCTCCCATCTTTAAACTATTTACTCCCCTCTTGTGTTTTTACCTTCTTATTTGTATTCTGTCTGTTTTTTAGTGTTTTATCTTGTATTATCTCTATTCTCTTCCTCTTTTTTTTCCATTCCTTCCTGTCGTTTTCCCCAATACTTGGTGATTTTATACCAATGTTTTATTTAACTTACTTGTTGACCTTTATCACATAAGTTTCTTATTATTTATACTCTTTTCAGAGTTATTTACTTATTCTTTTTTTTCTGTTACTTATTTTTTTCGGTGATTTTCCTATTTCCACCTCACTTAAATCCTCTTTTTTACTAGTATTTTATCTTACTTACATACTTTATGTCCTTTTTCCCATTCTCTGACTTTACCTAATTCATTCTTCATGATTTCTGTTCGACAATTTTACTCTACCAACAGGAAAAGTTATGTGTGTGTCAGTTATTGTTAACACGGTAACTGGTGAAACATACAATATGTTAAACATCACAAATACTACTAACAGCAGGAGTTATGTGTGTGTCAGTTATTGTTAACACGGTAACCTGGTGAAACAAACAGTATGTTAAACATCACAAATACTACTAACAGTAGGAGTTATGTGTGTGTCAGTTATTGTTAACACGGTAACCTGGTGAAACATACAGTATGTTAAACATCACAAATACTACTAACAGCAGGAGTTATGTGTGTGTCAGTTATTGTTAACA
>NW_013744700.1:0-1983 GCF_000517525.1 Limulus polyphemus
AATTGTGTACCAGTTTAAAGTTGAATATTATTTATGATTTTAACTTTATACACAAGTGCCAAAATACTATAAAAACTATGTCAATTTCACTATCGCTGTCATTTGTTTCCAACATGAATCGATAATCTTGATGAGGACAAGCTGCAACTGGTGCATTGACCATGATGCACTTCAAGGACTAGAATACATCTTAACATTCCTGTGTATATATATATACAAAGCGTACATCATCCTTATTCTCTGCAGACAATGGTGCAGCTATCTTGATAGAATTGGCCCTAAACTTTCGATAATACGATGTAAGCCTAAAAACTACTGCCTGAACTGATGTGTGTTCAGTTAACGTAAAATGCAGCCATTTCATATATTCCTGTGTACACTGTAGTACCTCTGTACTGGATGAGGACCATACATCTATCGGGAGCTGTACTTCACTTTCTTACATATACAAGATTGTTCATTTTAAGTTTAATACGAGAGTATTGTTTAGTTTATATTGTGCGAGTGTTAAAGTAAGTTATCTTTAGAAGGTTCTTTAGGTTGTAAAATAACTGAACCAGCTTGTGTGGACTTTTGACATAAAAGAGAATTATTTTAAGATCTAGATTCAACTGTGGTAAACAATAGTGTAACGAATTTTTGTACATACATTTGCCTTGTTTTGAATATATATATATATATTATTTTAAAACAAGTGGAGTATGTGCTGTCTGTTTATTGTTGAAATTTATCATCAACAAGTCACTGACATCTACTGTAAAGAATCCGGCTCTTTAAAACCTGTCACACTTCTAATAATAAGATGTTAAGAGTTTCTTGTCAATTGTGGCTCAATTTGCACAGTGTGCTGTCAAGACTATGTGACCAAAAACTGACTTTTTCGTGCATAAACATTTTCCTGGTTACAATTTCAAGCCTGTGTTCTTGATATACTGAATATCATTCTCGATTTCTCATCTGTGGTTTGAAATGTTAAACACAAGACATATGTGTCATCCAGATAGATGCAATATTTTTGCTTTTCCAGTCTTCTCAGCATAATATCCATCATTGCTTAAAAGTTGCGGAGTTACTATACAAACAAAATAGCATCATGTGCAATACGTACAGTACTTCTCGAGTAAAGAAAGCAGTCTCAGGTCTATTTTTATTGTTCCTTTCCACGTTCATATATCCAGAAGTTAAATCTAGTGTACTGTATTGAACCAAAATGTGCCTTCCACCTCATACGAGCATTGGCATATGCACATTAAAGGAAATGCATTAATGTACAACACTTTATTCATCTACATGAAGTCCACAGGTAGCCTTGGCATTTCTTTCTTCTTTTTGACAAACCCAAAATGAGACGACCAAACATTTTCTGAAGGTTGTATTACTTCACTTTTTAACATAGATCCAATTTCAGTACTAGCTATATTCATTGTGGTGTAAAGAGGCCTGTGAGGTGATTTTGTTATTGGATGTGCATCATATGTAGTTATGTGGTGTGTGAATGGTATCTGACCCTGTTGGCCATCTGGTTCCACAACTACATCTACCAACACCTTAAGCAATTTACTGAGTTCATGTATCTTCGCCAATTTAAAATTGTTTGCACAATAATCAGCTTGATACTTCAGGTTTTCCGGTAGCTGTTCATTCATTTTTGGACAGAGCACAGTCGCTGCGATACAAATAGTACAACGATCTGTGTCACATCGACCTATGCTGCCATGCTGATTTCCATTCTAGGTGGAAGCAAATAGTGAAATGTCTGTAGTTACATATCACTTTTTAAACTAGGACCATTTGCTTTTCAGACAGAAAACAATGTGCTTCATTACATTGATCCTATCATCAAGGTAGAAGGTAAAATCACACTAGATGGCATCTATAGCACACCATGGAATACCATTTGCTCATTAGGGGGGGATTACCACATCCTTTTCAATGTACAGTCCACTGTTCAATGTACTAATCTGGTTAACACCAAATGAATTT
>NW_013744701.1:0-1987 GCF_000517525.1 Limulus polyphemus
ACAAGTAATGTTTAACTATAAGTACACTTTTGTTAGCCATTGAAAATAAACAAGTAATGTTTAACATAAGTACACTTTTGTTAGCCCTTGAAAATAAACAAGTAATGTTTAACATAAGTACACTTTTGTTAGCCATTGAAAATAAACAAGTAATGTTTAACATAAGTACACTTTTGTTAGCCCTTGAAAATAAACAAGTAATGTTTAACATCTGTATTTTATCAGACTTTTTGTGGGTCTCCGTATTTAATCTGAAAATTAACAAACGCGATATTTTTACTTGTGGTCTTTATACTTACTGAAGTGGTACATTAAAAACACCAGTCGAGTTTGGTGTGATGAGAAAATGTAAAATATTCACTCGATAATTTTAGCTATAAAAACTAATGACTAATATTTTCAGAGTTGTGACCAGGTAAGGTTAACTCTTCTATGTCATGCCTGTAATTGCTGAGATATCATTTGACCCATACTCGTGGGTACATGAAAAGCTGGAAAGTTTTGGTATTCTGAACGCGGTCTTGTGGTTAGCAGGCCGGACTATAGATTTGAGGTTCCATCATTCAAATCCTGTTACCACACGCACACAATAATTAAGCAATCGCGCTCTGCATTGTGGAGTTGTGAATGTTTTATAAGAGTGACAGTCAAATCCCACTATTCGGTCTGACAAGAGTTAACGATAAGTTGTGTTAACTATCAACCTTTCTTCTACTCTATTATTTCAAAATTAGGGATGATAGCACTAGTTTAACTTTTCGTGAGAACCACCAAACAGAGATTCAGTCCCGAATCTAACCGTGTAAATTAAAAACAAGTACCCTTACCAACCAAGCTGGAAAGTTGATTTACTAGTAATAACTAACACTACAATCTTAAGGATTTTCCTGTTAACAAACACCGTGTTTTGAGATAAACAGTTTGAATAAGGATTCATTGTTCTCAAATTATATCTTAAAATAAACAAATAACCTGAGTATTCTGAAAAATAAGAAAGAGCTTAATCAAAGGTGAATTTGTGTACTCGTGCTTCGCGTACGAAAAACTTTTTTTTCGGTTGTGGTATTTTGTATATTTGAATACACAAAGTTTATAAAATGCAAAGGCAGTGATCTGTATTTAAAACAGTTAAGTGACCTGCCTAGGCGACTCATGTAAAAGGCTAGGAACGTAGAGTTCTGAATGAATCTGCTGGCCGTGTGGGTCGTCTCAATAACTGCGAGTTTAAACTTGTTCCACAACGCGCGATACCCATAAAAAACCTCAAGTACAAAAGACACTGAGCTGAATGGGTTGATCAAAAATAACAAACTGGCCGACTTATTTAGTAAGAGACACTAGATCTAACGACACTTTCAAAACCTGGGTATCGGAAGCAAGTATTAAAACTCAACAGGGTGAAGACGCTGATACTCTAAGTATCTTGTAGGCAGATTTTGTTAAACAAGACCGATGTCTGTAGGTTTACTTTCTTCTTAGAATTCTTCTCAAGAAGTCGATAAGCCGTCTTAACGTTGTTGGAACAACGGGTAAAAATTGTAGATAGTGATGAGTTGGCCGAAGCGTTTCGAATGCTTTCTGCATCCATTATCAAGGCTGAATGTTGTGTGAATTGTGATTACTGTTGGGGGGTATTTATAAGTATGGGTAAGCAGGTGATGGTATCTAGCTCGTGGAAGGCGTTAATTGGTGGAGTGTTGTAATGTGGCTTGGGGGTTTCTCGCCAAGAAGTAGCAGTGTGCGTGCTGTTCCTGTCGATTGTTTGTTAATCATGGGAGTTTGCTGTAGGATTTTTATTGCTTCGTGAATTTGAAGAGTTGTGAAGTCGTTAAATCCTACAGCAAACTCCCATGATTAACAAACAATTGACAGGAACAGCACGCACACTGCTGCTTCTTGGCGAGAAACCCCCAAGCCACAATACAACACTCCACCAATTAACGCCTCCACGAGCTAGATACCACACCTGCTTACCATACCTATAAAT
>NW_013744702.1:0-1987 GCF_000517525.1 Limulus polyphemus
CAACTACTCCTTGAACACCTAGGTGTAACTCTTATTACAGAACTTATAACCACCATACTCATCTTTAGAATTACTTGGTACAACTACTTAATAAACACCTAGGTGTAACTATAGTTACCGAATTTATAACCATCATACTCATTTTTAGCCTTACTTGGTACAACTACTCCATGCACACCTAGTTAGCGGATGTGTAACCACCATACATACCTTTAGCCCTACTTGGTACAACAACTCCACGAACACATAGTTGTAACAGTAATTACCGAATTTGTAACCACCATATTCATCATTAGCGTTATTTGGTACAAAAACTCCACGAATACCTAGGTGTTACTCTAGTTAAATATATTATAACAACCATACTCATCTTTAGACTTACTTGGTACAACTACTCCATGAACAGTTAGGTATAACTCTAGTTACCGAATTTATAACCCCCATACTCATCTTTAGCATTATTTGGTACAACAACTCCACGAACACCTAGGTTTAACTCTAGTTACCGATATTGTAACCACCATACTCATCTGTAGCGTTATTTGGTACAACTAGGTGTAACTCTAGTTACTGAACGTGTAACCCCATACTCATCTTTAGCGTTTTTTGGTACAACAACTACACGAACCCCTAGGTATAACTCTAGTTATTGAATTTATAACCACCATACTCATCTCTAGTCTTACTTGGTACAACTACTCCTTGAACACCTAGGTGTAACTCTAGTTACAGAATTTATAACCACCATACTCATCTTTAGCCTTACTTGGTACAACTACTCCATGAACACTTTGGTGTCACTCTAGTTACTGAATTTATAACCACCAAATTCATCTTTAGCCTTACTTGGTACAACTACTCCATGAACACTTAAGTATAACTCTAGTTACCGAATTTATAACCACCATACTCATCCTTAGCATTACTTGGTACAATTACTCTACGAACACCTAGGTGTAACTCTAGTTACTGAAATTATAACCAACATACTCGTCTTTAGCCTTACTTGGTACAACTACTCCATGAACAGTTAGGTATAACTCTAGTTACCAAATTTATAACCACCATACTCATCTTTAGCCTTACTTGGTACAACTACTCTAGGAACACCTAGGTGTAACTCTAGTTACTGAATTTATAACCAACACAATCGTCTTTACCCTTACTTAGTACAACTGCTCCATGAACACCTAGGTGTAACTCTTGTTACAGAATTTATAACCACCATACTCATTTTTAGATTTACTTGGCACAACTACTCCATGAACACCTAGATGTAACTCTAGATACAGAATTTATAACCATCATACTCATCTTTAGTCTTTCTTGGTACAACTACTCCTTGAACACCTATTTGTAACTCTACTTACTTAATTTGTAACCAACACACTCGTCTTTATCCTTACTTGATACATCTACTCCATACACAACTAGTTAGCGCATGTGTAACCACCATAATTACCTTTAGCCCTACTTAGTACAACAACTCCACGAACACATAGGTGTAACTCCAGTTACAGAATTTATAACCACCATACACATCTTTAGCCTAACTTGGCACAACTACTCCATGAACACCTAGGTGTAACTCTAGATACAGAATTTATAACCATCCTACTCATCTTTAGTCTTACTTGGTACAACTACTCCTTGAACACCTAGGTGTAACTCTAGTTACAGAATTTATAACCACCATACTCATCTTTAGCGTTATTTGGTACAACAACTCCACGAATACCTAGGTGTAACTCTAGTTACAGAATTTATAACCACCATAAACATCTTTAGCCTAACTTGGCACAACAACTCCATGAACACATAGGTGTAACACTAATTACCGAATTTGTAACCACTATATTCATCATTAGCATTATTTGGTACAACAACTCCACGAATACCTAGGTGTAACTCATTTAAATATATTATAACCACCATCCTCATCTTTAGACTTACTTGGCACAACTACTCACTGAACACCTAGGTGTAA
>NW_013744703.1:0-3747 GCF_000517525.1 Limulus polyphemus
GAGTGTGCTCAAAACCTTTAGTAGTACTGTCTTCCCTATCTAATGATTTAACTTTACCAAACTTGGACATAACATCTAATATCCATTGTTCTTGTATTTCATAGGGAAGCCAATGTAGGCGACCCGTTACAACTCTACTGTCCAGAGACTGAATATTGCAATTTAAACCTTTAATGGTGAACTTACCATGATTCAATAAATAATTTTTATGCTCCTCAGAAGATACCGATAATAACCATAAATGGTTAAACTGAAGATTTCCAAACGCTACCACATTTTTCAATCCAATAACCGAGTCAGTAGATTCCCTAAAATCTTCACGAAAGTATGGTCTACCACGAATATCACAACGAAGCAATACCGTTTTCTCAAATCCAAGATTTCCAGGTAACAATGTATTAACACCTCCTTCCATACTAGCACTAGAACTACCCTGACAACTTCTCCCGTTCGAACCACTTGTAGAGCTCATCACAAACACGTTCAAACTCTACGAAGCCCGACGTTGTTTAACTTCGGTGATCTTTTTTTTTCTTTATTTAAAACCACCCTCATAGAGAGGGTATGAACATATTTACATTACATCAAACATACATGATCTTAAAGGGAAATAATAACAACTAAATAATACATTTACAAAAAACTATAGAACGAAAAACACTATATGCAATAGAATACATAACAGACTGAAATATATGACATAAAAAAGCAATACACCAACCAACATTTATAAGTCGATATCAAGCTAATAGTTTGCAAAGAGCATAACCTTCCCCACACTTATAAACTAGTTTTCCCTGCTCTTCGTACAGATAATAAAAAGCAATTAATTTTTCTGCAACAAAAACCGCTGATAATCAAAATATATACGATCTCTTAATCGTGCCTTATAAAAAGAAACCAATGAAATAATGGCATCGCTGGCTAGCTTAGCTCCACGAGCCGAATAAATAATTGATTTCGCCCAAGACGTCAACAAACGAAACAACTTACTTTTTACCCCAACTAATCCCTTTATACTACCAACTAAAGCTCTGTAACTCTTTTCACCAGCAGTTAAATCCCGACCAACCAACTGATTTAAGAGAAGAAACACAAAATTCCAAATGTCGTGCACAACTGGACACTGAAAAAATAAATGAGAAATTGTCTCCAAACATTCCTCACAAAGAGAACAAAAACCTGAACCAGGTACAGGCATATGTACCAATTTAACATTCGTAGTAACTGCGTGTAACCACAACAAATAATCGAGTTTACGAAGATCATATCCCACAAAACGATCAAAAGCCCGAGACCAGATAATCCCCCAATCAGCTGGAGCAACGATAGACAACCAGAAAGTTGGTGTGTGAAACTGGAAAAAGAAAACCCTTTTTAACAACCGAGTCAAAACCTTAAGAGGTAACCTGGATAACTTCTGTAGTTCTCCTGTAAATGAATTATGAAAAAAACAGGGAGAAAGAAAATGAACAATCAAGAGAAGGCAAACAAGAGACAATACTTTCCCTCCAAAAAACAGGTAGACTCTTTAAGAGTAAAGTCAATCGTTTTGAAACAAAACATGCACTTAAAGAAGGAGAACAATCTAATATCTGTTCAACCACAGCCGCATGCCGTAAAATTCGAGGAATAACTTCATACACCAAATGTTTCACCTGTAGAATTCCGGCATCAATAAATTCACGAAAATAGTAACATTTTCCAGAAGTACCAGTCAAAATAGGATTAAGAAAAAGAGACTGATTATAAATATCCACGATCTCCGTGACAGGTGGTTGTTGCGACCCATGTGACAAAAAGCCCCAAGTCTTAAACATCTCCCTGAAAAACAAGGGTAAATTGCACAAAAATCGAAACGACAACTGACAAGTAAACACACGAAAACCCAGGTGAAGTCCCCCCACTGCATTAAGGTAATATAATAACAAAGCAAGTAAGACAGTATGAATTTTCCCATCCAATCCAGCCTGTAAAAAATTCAGTTTTTTGTGGAATGGGGGTATTCATAAGGTTAGGTATGAAATATTGATTAAGGATTATAAAGATGGGGGAATTAATTTATTGGACATTCGTATCTGTAAGTATGCTTATAGCTTATGTTGAGTTTCGTCGGGACATGCTTAAAACTTCTCACTAAGAGGTAAAACCTGCAAATGATACCATAAAAGAGAAGCCGCTAGAGAATTAAGAACTAGAGTCTTCTCCTTTAAAGATAAACCTCTGTGCCTCCAAGAGACCAAAACTTTCTTAAACCTGCAGGCGATCCCTGACCAATTGACCTCGTACATAATATCACTATTATCGTGAAACAGTATACTCAGAACCTTCAAAGGAGTACTACTTACAATAATCCCATTTACACATTCATCCCGACGACCTGCCCATTCCCCTAACCACAATCCCCGGCTCTTAGTAAAATTTATGACACTACCCGACGCCCTACCAAAAATAGCACACGCATCTAACACATTAGATATGGCCGAAATATCTTTTAATGTAACAGTTAAATCATCAGCGTGCTGAAATAATAAACTGACAGAAGGAGGTATACTCATGCCATGAAACGCCACCTGACGTGTCAACAGTGCGTGGAGGGGTTCAACGCACAAAATATACAACAGTGCAGAGAGTGGGCATCCCTGCCGTACTCCCCGAGTAACAGGAAAATCTTCTGTGAAAAACCCATTATATTTAACCACACTAGATACTTTGAAATAACACAAACGAATCCACTGAGTAAATCGATCCCCAAATCCCAAACGTCGTAATAAACCAAATAAATAAACATATTCAATCCGATTAAAAGCTTTCATAAAGTCCAACTTTAACAAAATACCCCCTTGGTGGCAATCATGAAGATGGTTCATAAGCAATTTTAAAGTTAAAGGTACAGCAACGATATCTCTCCCAGGCACACAACCCCTTCTGATCAGGTGACACTAAATTTGTCACAACCCGAGATAAACGACTAGCCAAAATTCTCGACAAAATTTTGTAATCGGTATTCAAAAGTGTTGTGGGACGACCATTTTCTACATATCTCCTATCTTCCCCTTTCGGGATCGGGACAATAATACCGATCTTCATACTATCAATTAATTCCTGCTGATGGAAGAGATCGTTCAAAACAGTAACAAACTCCTCGCGAAAATAAGGTAAAAAACAACGGTAAAACTCCACAGTAAACCCATCAGAGCCAGGGGACTTATTAGACGACATCCTTGGCATAACATCCTGAAGTACAATATTACCCTCACACGAAAGACTATCAGATGGACTTAAAGTACGGGTAATATGAGAGAAAATGTCCTCCACATCGGGAGGGTTAACACCTAAATAGTTCATATTTCTCTTGCAGTTTAAAACTAGTCGTATAAATACATGTTACTTAATATTTCAGGTTTAGCTACAATTAGTAAATGTACAAATGCGTTAAAGTAAAACGAAATGTGTTATGTCAGAAGTGGGATTCGAACCCACGCCCGGAAAACCGGACTGCGACCTTAACGCAGCGCCTTGGACGGCTCGGCCATCCTTACTTGTTTTATCTCTTGATTCACTTTTAGATATTCTTGTTACTTATTTTACTTTCGGGGTGTTGTCCTGGGCAATTTGCCCACATCATTGGTTTTTTAATATCCTGTGCTTTCAATATTTTCCTTCTGACGCAACAGTACACCGCTTAGCTTTGTTCTTCACTAGCCGAGAGAATAAAATGCCAAAACACTGTTGCGTCAGCGAGAT
>NW_013744704.1:0-914 GCF_000517525.1 Limulus polyphemus
GCAGATTGCGAGTCGAGCGCCCTAACCACCTGGACATGCCGGACTCCTGTACTAATTAAAACATAACAAACAATGAGTGATGTAATATATATATGTATCATTCCGAGGCAGAGAAAACCGCTCCGTTCAATGTAGTGTGTAGCAGCTGCGTGCGAAACATCCATGTTTGATGGAAAATCAATTTCTACTGTTTTCAAATTCCGCACCTGTGGTAAGAAAAGGCTTTTAAACTAAACTGCCACGTCCCCCCGGGGCAATTATGAGGCCTTCTAGTCGATAATGATGAGGAAATCGTTCAATGTAATAAATGTTCATTGCAACTATTCTGGAAGTTTCTGCAGTGCGTTACGTTTAATGACCTCATACACGTTTAAGATAATATTAGCGTAATATATATATATATATATACTTTATGAATGTACATTACATTTGTAAATCAAATGAACTTGACCTCTGATGGAACTTCTTGGGACGTTCGTTGTTTAGTTAAGATTCGAGAGAGTTCGACAGGTCCAGCTCGTCGTCTGCTGTTAGAGACTTTGCAGTCCCTCCTTGTTGCGTCAAACTTCAAAAACAAAACGAATTCATTTGTTTTACAGTAAGTTTCTTTATTTGTAATTGTTGTGTACTTTACAGACTTTGACAGTCTTTTGTTAAAGAATTAGATTATCACAAACCCGTTAATTGAAGTGATAGACTAAAACTGAAGGCAAGATAGCCAAAAGTGGATACAACCAAATCTTGGGCTACCCTAATCGAAGTGTGGAAGTTAACTGTCACTCTTAAAACGCGGAGCGCGATGATGATTTCGTTTTATTTGATGGTAACGGGGCCCAAGGCCCGGTATGGCCAAGTGGTTAGGGAGCTCGACTCGCAATCTGCGGTCGCGGGTTCGAATCCCCGTCACACCGAAC
>NW_013744705.1:0-1062 GCF_000517525.1 Limulus polyphemus
CTAGTCATCACCACCCACCGCCAACTCTTGGGGTACTCCTTTACCAACGAATAGTGGGATTGACTGTCACGTTATATCGCCCCCACGGCTGAAAGAACGAGCAGGTTTGGTGGGACAGGGATTCAAACCCGCGATCTCCCTTTTTGGACTCGCAATCGGATGGTTGCAAGTTCGATGCTAGCCCCCACCGTGCTGTTGTGAACAAGACAATTTACCCTACGTTTTTCCAGTCTTCTCAGCTGTATGCTGGATACCAGCTGTTAGTGATGGAATGGCATCCCCTCCATGGAGGGGAATTTTATCCGCTTATACCACTTGAAACCGGAGTTGGAAAGCGTCGGCACTACGTGACTTGCGAAGGCAGGGCAAGGATTTTAGTGTTACCTTGTTTTTGTGAGCAAACATGCAGTAAAAAGTAAACTATCAGCAAAAACTACTAGTTTTTTAAAACAGTTATCAATAAATTGTCTTAAAACTAATTTATGCTAAGACTAGCCACCCATAAATGTTTACTTTATGCTTAGTATTAGAGTGAGCTGGGAGAGATTACGAGACATCCCCCTCCTATCTCGACTAAGCTGTTCTAGAGTGACTTTCCGTAAATCTCCGCTAGGGGAGATGACGGAAAAGTGAAACCTCGAGATACATTATACCCTGAAAGGGAAACACGTGTATCGGTTAGACATTTTGTATGGTTCATCCCCTCCACAGGAGGTGAAACCCACTTCTTACATTTGAGGACATTATCAGTATCATAGTCATTTTTATTTAGATGTGTCAAATGGGTGAAACGTGGTCCATCATCACTTTGTAGTCTCATATAGCGTTCACTGATGTTTCTAGTAGCCCAACACCCGTAAATGACTCTTAAGACTAATGCGTCTAAATGTATAGCTGCGCCATCTTTCGGCAAAGATATGTCAAATGGACGGAATGTGGTCCATCATCACTTTACAGTCTTATATAGCGTTCACTGATGTTTCTAGTGGCCCAACACCTGTAAGGGAATGTTAAGACTAATGCGTCTAAATGTATAGCTACGCCATCTTTCGGCAAAGATGT
>NW_013744706.1:0-1983 GCF_000517525.1 Limulus polyphemus
TCTTAATTTTTTCTGTATTTACTGTATTGTATTGAACAAAATGGTTATGCGGCCCGCGCTCGTCATTCTCTCAGTTATCTGGCCCGCTGTGAAAAAAGTTTGGTGACCCCTGACATATAAGAACAATACGACAGCGGAAGTCACGCGACGCTGGGAGCATACGCGCTGGAGTTTCTCAAAGGATCGTGAATTATCGACTAACCCCGCGAATGTCCGAGTGTTTGCCAGGCGCCCTCTTTTTAGTATATAAGCCCGGCAAATAAAGTCAGTGATAGATAAATATGCAGATATATTGAAGATATAGATAACTGAGTCAAGCGAATAGTAGGCACAGAAGTAAAGTGTGTGTGAATCACTGTGATTTATAGCGTGTATGATATAAAAGAAGTTAAGTTTAACGTACTGATTGGAAATTCTGTGTATTACAAAGTTGTATCGAAGGAAAAGATAAACTGGTTTAATTAAGAAAGGACTTGTATCGCGGAAGTTTCTGGAAAGAATTTATGCCAGAAATTAACAAACAAACAGATACGTAACAATATTATATTTGTGATTTTAAAATGTATATATTTGTGATTTAACAGTCTGAAACGGATTCAAGTGTGCTTTAGAGGAAATTCGCTGGTTCGACCTTAGAGTCAACGTTGAAAATATAGGTTTTCATAAAATACTTGTTTTAAATTTCCACTCATTATCCTACTAAATGTTTTTATTTCTATAGGGGTGTGCTTGGTGATTTGTGGGTATAAGAACTGATAAATCTTCGAAGTAACATAATTCTTATGTATTAGGGCAATTTGATGTGTGTATAAGGATAATTTCGAAACAATGTTCATTGGTATTTTGGAATGAATACACACTGTAGTGTGTCGTGCAGCCAAGACAACCTGCAGGACGAACTGTGTATTATTAACAGGAATGATAGTTTAGCGATTTTCCACTTTCTGTAGCTCAGACTGTGGTAATCTAGACTATCACATAGTTTCTGTGAATGTGCTCTACTGTACCTTTACTTCACATACCAAATTTCCAAGTAACCCATTAAGAAATACGCGAGATATAAAACTTCCACTTTTATTTCAAGTTACTCTTTTTTTTTTTCTTTGCACCGAAAGTACTGAAAATTTATTTGATAGAGAAACATATTTAACTTTTATGGATTTTTGTTTTTCAAATTTGGTACACTGATAGATCTTTACAACCTATAATTAGGTGTCAAGTTTGATCTAAATATAAGTCACACATGCAAAGTTATTCAACAAAAAAACGCTCAGTTGTGAACAAAATGTTTGCACACGCCTACGCAAAAAGTCACGTAAGCTATTGGTCTAATATATTTACTACAGCTCCACCTAAAACTAAAAGTGGACCGTTTTTAGTCGTTAGGATTAAAGACGGTTGATTTAGAGCAGCAAAGCTATAGGGTGAAAGAATGTGCAGATACACAAGTATTGGCTATGCCAAAAAAATTAGATTAGCAGTTTCTAGGTCAAGTTTTCAAAAGAATGGTACGGGTGTACGGTTATTATTCAGTGCTAATTTTTAAGCACAAATTATCTAAATTTTATGAAGTTTATTTGTTTTTTATTTTTATTTTTGTTTGTTATTTACTCATTTAGTAGTGTAAGACTAGAGAGAAGGCAGCTAGTCATCACCACCCACCGCCAACTCTTGGGCTACTCTGTTACCAACGAATAGTGGGATTGACCGTCACATTATAACGCCCCCACGGCTGAAAGGGCGAGCATGTTCGGTGTGACGGGGATTCGAACCCGCGATCCTCAGGTTGCGAGTCGAGCGCCTTAACCACCTGGCCATGCCGGGCCATAATGTCTTGATTTGATGATAAAGAAACTGGTGTTATTATACGCTTTAAAGAGACGTTGACTTACAAGAACCTGCAATCGCACAAGGATATTTCTCTCGGACCTGTAATTAATAGAGAAAACAATCTCACTAAAGAAGAAAGACAAGTTAAACTGG
>NW_013744707.1:0-1070 GCF_000517525.1 Limulus polyphemus
TGAGATTCAGCACTATTAAGTGAACAAACTTCAGTTGCCATAGTTACATACGTTTCATACATAGTTTCATCTGGTCTCTAAATTAAACGTATCAGGCTAAAAGTTGCAAGGTTTCTTCACCAATACGTGCGACGGTGAGATTCAACACTATTAAGTGAACAAACTTCAGTTGCCATAGTTACATACGTTTCATACATAGTTTCATCTGGTCTCTAACTTAAACGTATCAGGCTAAAAGTTGCAAGATTTATCCTCGATTGTTTCACGACAATACGTTTACATATTCAACAATAAGATTACTCATCATCGTTTTGATTCAAATTTTTCACCAATATAAGCATACACTTAGAAATAAAACAATAAATACATTTTAAAGACGTGTTGCCACTGTACATATAACTACGTAAATTTATTGCTAGGTTACTTGGCATATACAATGAGATGAAGCTTTGAAAACTAATCTTCCTATAAACATTCTTATTGGTTATTCTAATTGTTAAGTATCTTAACTAACACGGTTTTCACCAATCATGTACCTCCTCGGAAAAACTACTGACGCATAATTATCGGGGTGATAATAATACGTTCGAGAAACAAATTTTTTCCTGAGCACAGAAACAATGCTTCGTCTCAAACAACTAATGATCAGTGAAAAGCCTTTGTTATTCAAATTCCGAGATATAAAAAAAAAATTAAGAAACTTTTCAGTTATGAGTAAGTTTTTACAAAAAACAAAACAAAACAACAACGGTAGATTTAAAAATATAAACATTTACAAGAAAAATGTGTAGAGATAGATAAGCTATTTAACAAGATACAGAATTTAAAGACAAGATATATAAATATATATATATAAGATATTTAACAAGATGAAGAGTTTAGACATGAATAGTTTAAAGACAAGATGTAGAGAGATATATAAGATATTTAACAAGATGAAGAATTTAGACATGAATAATTTAAAGACAAGGTGTAGAGATATATATAAGATATTTAACAAGATGAAGAGTTTAGACATGAATAATTTAAAGACAAAGTGTAGAGAGATATATAAATTATTTAACAAGATG
>NW_013744708.1:0-484 GCF_000517525.1 Limulus polyphemus
TGGTGGTTATAAATTCGGTAACTATAGTTACACCTAGGTATTTATGGAGCAGATGTACCAAGTAAGGCTAAGGATGAGTATGGTGGCTATAAATTCTGTAACTATTTGTGGAGTATTTGTACCAAGTAAGGCTAAAGATGAGTATGGTGGCTATAAATTCTGTAACTAGAGTTACACTTAGGTGTTCGTGGAGTTGTTGTGCCGAATAACGATAAAGGTGAGTAAGGTGGTTATAAATTCGTTAACTAGAGTTACACCTAGGTCTTTATGGAGTAGTTGTACCAAATAACGCTAAAGATGAGTATGGTGGTTATAAATGCGGTAACTATAGTTACACCTAGGTGTTCGTGGAGTTGTGGTACGAAATACGCTAAAGTTGAGTATGGGGGTTACACATTCGGTAACTAGAGTTCACCTAGGTGTTCCTGGAGTAGTTGTACCAAGTAAGGCTAAATATGAGTATGGTGGTTATAAATTCGTAAAC
>NW_013744709.1:0-513 GCF_000517525.1 Limulus polyphemus
GTTCATGGAGAAGTTGTACCAAGTAAAGCTAAAGATGAGTATGGTGGTTATAAATTCTGTAACTAGAGTTACTCCTAGGTGTTCATGGAGTAGTTGTACCAAGTAAGGCTAAAGATGAGTATGGTGGTTATAAATTCGGTAACTAGAGTTAAACCTAGGTGTTCGTGGAGTTGTTGTACCATATAACGCTAAAGATGAGTGACGTGGTTATAAATTCAGTAACTATAGTTACACCTAGGTATTTATGTGTAGTTGTACCAAGTAAGGCTAAAGATGAGTATGGTGGATATAAATTTTGTAACTATTTATTAGTAGTTGTACCAAGTAAGGCTAAAGATGAGTATGGTGGCTATAAATTCTGTAAGTAAAGTTACACTTAGGTGTTCGTGGAGTTGTTGTACCAAATAACGCTAAAGATGAGTAAGGTGGTTATAAATTCGTTAACTAGAGTTACACCTAGGTCTTTATCGAGTAGTTGTACCAAGTAAGGCTAAAGATGAGTATGGTGGTTTT
>NW_013744710.1:0-1646 GCF_000517525.1 Limulus polyphemus
CTGTAAATTCTATAACTAGAGTTACACTTATGTGTTCCTGGAGTTGTTGTACCAAGTAACGCTAAAGAGGAGTATGGTGGTTATAAATTCGGTAACTGGAGTTACACCTAGGTGTTTGTGGAGTAGTTGTACCAACTAAGGCTAAAGATGAGTATGGTGGTTATAAATACGGTAACTACAGTTACACCTAGGCGTTTATGGAGTAGTTGTACCAAATAACGCTAAAGATGAGTATGGGGTTACACATTCGGTAACTAGAGTTACACCTAGGTGTTCGTGGAGTAGTTGTACCAAGTAAGGCTAAAGATGTGTATGGTGGTTATAAATTCTGTAACTAGAGTTACACCTAAGTGTTCATGGGATTGTTGTACCTAGTAAGGCTAAAGATGAATATGGTGGTTATAAATTCTGTAAATAGAGTTACACCTAAGAGTTCATGGAGTAGTTTTGCCAAGAAATGCTAAAGATGAATATGGTGGTTATAAAATCGGTAACTAGAATTACACCTAAGTGTTCATGGAGAAGTTGTACCTAGTAAGGCTAAAGATGAGTATGGTGGTTATAAATTCAGTAACTAGAGTTAAACCTAGGTGTTCGTGGAGTTGTTGTACCATATAACGTAAAGATAAGTGAAGTAGTTATAAATTCGGTAACTAGAGTTACACCAATGTTTTCGTGAAGTTGTTGTACCAAATAACGCTAAAGATGAGTATGGTGGTTATAAATTTGGTAACTATAGTTACAACTAGGTTTTGATGAAGAAGTTATACCAAGTAAGGCTAAAGATGAGTATGATGGTTATAAATTCGGTAACTATAGTTACACATAGGTGTTCATGGAGTAGTTGTACCAGGTAAGGCTAAAGATGAGAATGGTGGTTATAAATACGGTAACTATAGTTACACTTAAGTGTTTATGGAGTAGTTGTACCAAGGAAGGCTAAAGAAGAGAATGGTGGTTATAAATTCGGTAACTATAGTTACATCTAGGTATTTATGGAGTAGTTGTACCAAGTAAGGCTAAAGATGAGTATGGTGCCTATAAATTCTGTAACTATTTATGGAGTAGTTGTACCAAGTAAGGCTAAAGATGAGTATGCTGGTTATAAATTTGGAAACTAGAGTTACACCTAGGTGTTCATGAAGTAGTTGTACCAAGTAAGGCTAAAGATGAGTATGTTGGATATAAATTCGGTAACTATAATTACACCAAGGTGTTCATGAGTATTTGTACCAAGTAAGACTAAAGATGAGTATGGTGGTTATAAATCCAGTAACTAGAGTTACACCTATGTGTTCGTGGACTTGTTGTACCAAATAACGCTAAAGTTGAGTATGGGGGTTACACATTCGGTAACTAGAGGTTACCTAGGTGTTCATGGAGTAGTTTTTCCAAGTAAGGCTAGAGATGAGTAAGGTGGTTAATATTCGGAATCTAGAGTTACACCTAGGTGTTCATGGAGTAGTTTTACCAAGTAAGGCTAAAGATGAGTATGGTGGTTATAAATTCGGTAACTAGAGTTACACCTGGGTGTTTATGGAGTAGTTATACCAAGTAAGACTCAAGATGAGTATGGTGGCTATAAATTCAGTAACTATAGTTACACCTAGGTGTTCATGGAGTTGTTGTACCAAATAACGCTAAAG
>NW_013744711.1:0-1776 GCF_000517525.1 Limulus polyphemus
TTGTCCTTCGTATTCACCAACCACACACGCCGAGTTTTCCACCTTGAAGTTATATAATGTTTTCGTAAAAATACTAATGTCCCATGAGAGTCCACTGAAGTTGAATGATTTGTAATGTTCGAACTTTGTAAATGCTCCTGGTAAAATATCTGAAGTTTTCAGATTGATAAGCATTATAAAAATCACAGTTATAACTTCTGAAGTTTATAGCACTGACTATAGCAACCCAATAATAGATACTCTTTTGTGGCGCGTGGCGTTGGTTATATTTATAGGCGTGGGGAGAGTTTCTAGAAAATTCAGATTATATAACAATACAAAGCTACACTAGCGATTACGTACACATATTGTTGATTCTTACACTCGAGAATCTTATACAACTTTAGAGAATAGTCGGGAGTTTAGCAAGTCACATTTAACAGTATAAATTATGTAAGTTTCTAAATATAAATCTAATCTAAACAAATGTCGATATTAAAATAAATATATAATAATAAATCCGTCACATGACGAATACGTGGAATGCAGTGCTTTCAGTTTCTCAGGGCTTATTTCTCGTGAAAACAACCAGTGATTTCAAGGCGTGACTGAAGTATTTTGAACTTCTAGCTTGTGATCATTTGCCAACTCTAAATCCTTCTTTATACTTTTGTTAAGGGTACCAGAACATATGCAATGGCTCATTATACTTTATACTTTTGTTAAGGGTACCAGAACATATGCAATGGCTCATTATACTTTATACTTTTGTTAAGGGTACCAGAACATATGCTATGGCTCATTATACTTTATATTTTTGTTAAGGGTACCAGAACATATGCAATGGCTCATTATACTTTATACTTTTGTTAAGGGTACCAGAACATATGCAATGACTCATTATACTTTATACTTTTGTTAAGGGTACCAGCACATATGCAATGGCTCATTAAGTGAAATTTATTTTATTTTTTAATAAAAATAACCTTTACCTTATGGATAGGGCCCTGCACTGGATTGGTCTAAAATGTGGTTTCGGTTCATGTTGCTGTTCTAATCGTTCTGATTTCCGATTTTATCCGCTTCCATGAGGAAAGCTTCCTTCTTAGAAACATTTTATTCTTTTTTCCAAGTCACTGCACTGTTGACCAATGAAAAATTCCCTGAGAACCACACACACACACACAAGAACTATTTCTTATCACGAATGGCTATCCCAATTGCATCATTAGGGAATATGAACAGAAAAGAATGCTCTTTCCCACCCCATGGCTCAGCGATAAATTGAGGACTTATAACACTAAAAGGCTCGATCCCTGTGATGGGCACCATCCAGATAGCCCATTTGTAGCTTTGTGTTTGACAACAAGGAAACAGAAAACAGCCATCACTGATGCTCAGAAGTACACAATATGTCTATTTTTAGCGCTTATACATACATATATATATATGTGTGGGCCTTAATTTTTCGGAGTGTAGCAGTAAGACAATAGATTTTATCATTAACGTTTATTCATGTGATGGTTACTTCCTTTTTTTCATTTGTAGACATAATGTGCATAAAACGTGCTAAAGGTACTCATATGTTTGTCGATTTTTCCATAAGTCGATATTTGATTCCAAACCCTGAAATCTGCAAAAAAAAAGTCACATAAATGTGAAGAATTACCCTGTGTGAAATATTTTACTATGCATTTGATCGAAATGCTAATTTCAATAAGAAAGATATACCGTTAGTTAAGATTATTCCAAAATCCAGCCATATGTCGTCTATACCATTGTTAAAAACGAACTGCA
>NW_013744712.1:0-2271 GCF_000517525.1 Limulus polyphemus
CTGTATGTAATAACATATTTGAATTAAACTTTTCACTCATTATGTTTTGTGTTTTTCATTATGTTTTGTGTTTTTTATTAGGTAGTCCAAGTTAATAATTCTAGGTTATAGTTTATATAATAACATATTTAAATTAAACCTCTCACTTATTATGTTTTGTGTTTTTATTAGGTAATTATTAGTTAATTCTAGGTTATTGTTTATATAATAACATTTAAATTAAACCTTTCACTCGTTATGTTTTGTGTTTTTTATTGGGTATAACCTAGAATTATTAACTTGGACTAGTTTATATAATAACATATTTAAATTAAACCTTTCACTCGTTATGTTTTGTGTTTTGTATTAGGTAATTCAAGTTAATAATTCTAGGTTATAGTTTATATAATATCATACATATTTAATTTTTTCGTTATTTTTTGTGTCTTGGCATGGCCAGGTGGTTCGGGTGCTTGACTCACAATCTGAGGGTTGCAAGTTCGATTCCCTGTCCTACCAAACATGCTCGCCATTTTAGCCATAGGGACATTATAATGTGATGGTCAATCCTACTATTTGTTGGCAAAAGAGGAGTTCAAAAGTTGGAGGTGTGTGGTGATGTCTAGCTGCCTTCCCTCTAGTCTTTCACTGCTAAATTAGAGACAGTTAGTGCAGATAGCCCTCGTGTAGCTTTGCATGAAATTCAAAACAAACAGTTTTTTTTGTATTTTTTACTAATCCTTGTTAATAATTCTAGGTTATAATTTATATAATAACATATTTAATTTAAAGTCTCCACTCATTATTTTTTGTAATTTTTGTCAGGTAATCTGAATTAATAATAATATAACAACGTATTTAATTTTAAATGTTCATTCGTCACTATTCTGTGTGATACAGAACCTTCCACATATAAAAATCCATTGCATGTATACACCTTTTAGAACAAATTTTTCTTTATAAACATATTAAACATTATAATATAGTAATGTATTCATATTGTTCATTATAAAGTAGCTAAAAACCAGAAAGTTTTAAAGAAAAAATAATAATAAATAAACTGAGAAACTCTTAAATACTTTAAAAGCAATCAGTTCTAATAAAGTTATCAACAAATGAAAGCAACTGAATGTTTAAGTCTAGTTGCACTAATTTAACAAATAGAGCAACTAGACTTAAACATTCAGTTTTACCTCTTTGGTTCTTCTACGACTTATTTATAAACTGGTGAATTCTCTTTTCTCAAAATAATTTGACATTTATGGATAAGTTTATAGTTGTTACCAACCAAGGGCAGAGCATGGTCCAGTAGTTTGAGTGCCAAATTGTGGATCTACAGGTCCATCATTCCTCTCATGTTAATAGAAAGAAGAAAAATATAGTGCTCTGCACTTTGGGGCTGTGGGTGTATGATAGAGGTGATGGTTGAAACTCATTGGGTGTATTATAGAGGTGATGGTTGAAACTCATTGGGTGTATTATAGAGGTGATGGTTGAAACCCACTGGGTGTATTATAGAGGTGATGATTGAAACCCACTTGGTGTATTATAGAGGTAATGGTTGAAACCTACTGGGTGTATTATAAAGGTAATGGTTGAAACCCACTGGGTGTATTATAGAAGTGATGGTTGAAACCCACTGGGTTTGTTATAGAGATAATGGTTGAAACCCACTTGGTGTATTATAGGTGATGGTTGAAACCCACTGGGTGTATTATAGAGGTAATGGTTGAAACCTACTGGGTGTATTAGAGAGGTAATGGTTGAAACCCCTGGGTGTATTATAGAGGTGATGGTTGAAACCCACTGGGTGTATTATAGAGATAATGGTTGAAACCCACTTGGTGTATTATAGAGGTGATGGTTGAAACCCACTGGGTGTATTATAGAGGTGATGGTTGAAACCCACTGGGTGTATTATAGAGGTGATGGTTGAAACCCACTGGGTGTATTATAGAGGTAATGGTTGAAACCCACTGGGTGTATTATAGAGATGATGGTTGTACTATTGGTTTTTTGAGGCTAGAAGATTTGTTGTTGAAATGGACAAACTGGTGGTTACATGACATTATGATCTAGTTAACCACATGAGAGTAAAACAAGTTATTTTTAAAAGTTGTATTTTCTCAGTATGTAGGAGAAACAGACAGACAAGTTGAACTGTGCCTTAGAGAAACTAAAAACACTTGTCCATCTAATGATAACCAAAACATAAATCTTTCTGAACATGACATGTATTCATGTCAACTTAAACGAATATGTGTCTCGTCGTGTGCCATCACTATAAGGAAT
>NW_013744713.1:0-547 GCF_000517525.1 Limulus polyphemus
TGAGGCGAGATGTGGAAGAATGGTGCCAAACATGCAGTACATGTAGTGCTAAAAGGGGACCCAAGCATACGGGACACTCACCTTATGAAGAGTTGCCTGAGAGTGTGTCAGAGTTTGTGGAAGTGTTATCAGAAAGGATGGATGATATTCACCATCATGTGCGTACAAACTTGAAAACATCTGCCTATTCGATGAAGTTAACTTATGATAAGAGATCTACTGAAGTCAACTTTGTACCAGGAGACAAGGTATGGTTGTATAATCCCAGGAAGACCAAAGGGAAGTCTCCTAAGTTGTCATCTCCATGGGAAGGCCCATACGACATAGTGGATCGTCTCTCAGACGTGACTTTCCGGATAAAATGTGGTCGGCGAGGTAAGCCAAAAGTGGCGCATGCCAACAGGCTTTGGCGTTATCACCGTCCAGGACATTTCAGTTGGGACGAAGTGGACAACAGAACAATGACAATGATGAAGACGTGCCACCTGAAGAAGCCACCGTCAAAGAAGAAACTCTACTCAGTTTTGAGAAGGGAAACGGTGAAGCT
>NW_013744714.1:0-1977 GCF_000517525.1 Limulus polyphemus
GGGTGACCAACAATATATTTTGCCCATTCAAATCTTAAGCTTATTCGTGTATACAAATGTATTTCTTTTGAATTTTTTATCAATACTGTTGGCGCGAAATGGGCAGAATGATATAACTTGTATTGAATGGAGATTATAGAAAAAACTGATTGCAAATGATTCGCATAATAATAAAGCAAAGTAAACCGAATTACAAAAACATTTTGGTTTATTGTCGAAGGTTTTATAAGGTGTAAGTTTGCAGAAAAATAATCAGACAAATATCCTTGTATCGTCAAAAAGTGCAAGTATAATCAAAACAAGCTCGAATATTACTTTTCTCAATTCTATTTGCAAAACTGAAGAATACAAAATGAAAGAGAATGTGCAAATTTAAATTCTTTAAGAAGAAAATGCAGGTCTAAAATTTAAAAACTATGATCTAGTAATTTTGATTTCGTAAGTTGGAAATATGGTATTTTAAACATTTGATTGTACACAAAATAATAGGAGAAAAATTCAAAAGGTGCTTCAAAGCTTTGGTATCAATCATTGAGTGAATGAAGTTCTGGCTGAATAAATAGATTTGTCTTATTAGTTATTAATGTAAAACCAAAAAAATAAAAAGCAGCTTGCTGACACTTTCTATACGGTGCTTGCCCCGTACTGGCTCGCGGTGGACAGTGCCCATATAGCCCATTGTGTAGTTTTGCGTTAAAACAAACAAATAAACAAACAAACCCCTACTGGCAAAAATATCGTCTGACTAACTAAAGCAATCGGCATGTATAAATCTAAGTAAATCTATCTTAGCCTTAGGTAATTGTGATATTCTTTTTGCCCTTTAATTTTGGATTGCTCAATGGAGAGCAATACCTGTTAGATGAATTAAAATATGGAGATAAAAACCTGTTAGGTGAATTAAAATATGGAGAGCAATACCTGTTAGATGAATTAAAATATGGAGAGAAATACCTGTTAGATGAATTAAATATGGAAAGCTATACCTGTTAGATGAATTAAAATATGGAGAGAAATACCTGTTAGATGAATTAGAATATGGAGAGCAATACCTGTTAGATGAATTAAAATATGGAGAGAAATACCTGTTAGGTGAATTAAAATATGGAAAGCAATACTTGTTAGATGAATTAAAATATGGAGAGAAATACCTGTTAGATGAATTAGAATATGGAGAGCAATACCTGTTAGATGAATTAAAATATGGAGAGAAATACCTGTTAGATGAATTAAAATATGGAGAGTAATACCTGTTAGGTGAATTAAGATATGGAAAGCAATACCTGTTAGGTGAATTAAAATACTACGTCATGTTAGAACGAACAGGTGTGTGAAAACTCAAATAACAACTGCACAACTGGGATTTGAATTTAATAGAACAATACTTATTCACGCTTTATTTATTTTACGCATTTAGACTTACAGTGAATTGACATTCGGGGAAGATACTACATGAATTGCTAATAAGTAATTACAAATCTTACTTCACATACTGAAATTTCCATCATTGTATTACGCATACCTGGTTCTTTCGGTTGCTCGGGGGGCGATGCAGTAATATTCGATGGTTCTGTTGCTACTGCTTTGGAAGATCCACAGCCCATTCTGCTTTAACTTTTTATATAGTTTTCTAGAACTGCTTGTAATGCTCCGTTGTTAATTCTGGTCCTTGCGCATTAAGAATTTTCTGACTGGTTACTGTAACTCCAACTGCTCATGATATATTTCTGAAATAAACTAAGAGTTTTCTGACTGGTTACTGTAACTCCAACTGCTCATGATATATTTCTGAAATAAACTAAGAGTTTCTGACTGGTTACTGTAACTCCAACTGCTCATGATATATTTCTGAAATAAACTAAGAGTTTTCTGACTGGTTACTGTAACTCCAACTGCTCATGATATATTTAAATTGTTTGTTATTAAGCACAGAGCTACGCAAAGGACTATCTATGTTCTGCCAACCACGACTATATA
>NW_013744715.1:0-1975 GCF_000517525.1 Limulus polyphemus
CGAATTATGTATATTCAACCAATATAAATTAATAGTAATACTTAAGGAACAATGTGAATTCTGTAAATTCAACCAATATAAATTTTAAAGTTTACAACGGTAAGTTAAACTATTACTTATAACTTTTTTTGTAGACAATGTACTGAAATATTTGATTATTGAAGTATTTAAAATATGTACATTTACATACGCCAAGACTCACTCAAAACGAGCTAGATTTTTTCAATGTTTTGTTCTACAATGTTATTAGTGAAACACAACTGATGAATTTAATGTAAAAACATAAACGATTAACTTTCAGTGAAACTTTCAAATTAAAAACACAACAAAAAAAAACTCTTACAAGTACGTATGCATACACATACTCAGAATAAAAAAAATTGTTATCATAAGAATTTAAAGTCTGTAATGTAAACTAGAGAGCTGGATTCATTCTTTAAAAGATAAATAAAAAATACCCATTACTTTAGAAAACATGATTGGTTTTATTTAAGCCAACGTTACACCATTACTGCTTCATCGGAACAAACAAGACACTTTCTAGCTGATTTAGACAAAATATTTCAAAATTATTTGAGCCTACATAACAAGGATATACATTGTGAAATTGCAAGTACATGCAAATAGACAAAAAAAATACTATTTAAAGTATACATAAAATATATTATTATAATAATTAAGCATGAACATTGATAATTCAAAGAAATCCATGGTGTTTCTTCTGTGGCTTATTCTCTGAAATCAATAGGGCTTCTTTGTACTTTCTATCTAAAAAGCTGAGGCAGTGTGTAAGAATGTCTGCTCGATGTCAATTATAACGTGTTTATCAACAACATGTTCACAGGCTTTACTGTCTTATGTATGTACATCTTAAAGATGTTGGTTAATTCTATCCCTGTCTGATTCACTGACGTATACAAGAATGCAAAGTTTGCATGTCAAACTATATGCTTTATTCGTGTTGTTACCGTTTCCTCTTAAGCCTGATTTACAACGTACACATTTGTCTGTCGGTTTATTATATGTTTTGGGTTTAATTACTGATCTTACTAGCATATTGTTTAAAGTTCTACCTGGTTTCTCTGTAACTCTGATTTCAGAGACCCGATTGTATACATGCCTGTTTAAAATAAGCTGAAATATGGTACAACAAAATTGGCGTAAAATTGCTTTTTTCACGTGATAAATGTTTCTGCATTGTTAGTGGTTATTCTTATCAATAAATGTTTGTGGATATCCATTAATGTTTAATTCGTGTAAAAGTTCTTGTATAGTTATAGATTTATCTTCATTAGCTGTACAAGTATTATTGGTGTAGTTCTGTTGTCCAGTAATAGTCGTACGTTTAACGTGTAGTGGGTGATGTGACGATAAGGTAGGAATACTGGTTTCTCACAAGAATTACGATACAGTTGTTACAAGTTCAGCATTTTTATAGTTAATCTGAACATCAAAGAACGACAAGATGATTCATTCTTTGGAATACCTAATAGTGAATTTTATAGTAGGAAGGAAGTTACTGAGGAAATCAAAGAAAAATAATAACTTGCTTAAAGTGCCACTCCAAATTCCAAAGATTTCGTCTATACATCTGGCCCATATTTCTGGTTTATTTTGCCAATGTTGTAAGGCCTGCCTTTCTAGCATGTACATATAAAGAACTGAAAATGCTATATCTACTGTATTATTCATAGCAGCACCAGATAGCCGTTGATAGAAGGTTTCATTAAACCGAAAACAGCTGTTTTGCAACACCAAATTAAGAATATATTTAATGTGTTGAATAATGGATCTCACTAAGTCTATACTGTCTTTATGATTCTCTACAAATTTCATGACCAAATTGACTCCTCCATCAATAAGGATTGAGGGGTGCAACGACTCAACATCCAAATTATAGTATTTTAGCACTTGTGTATAAAGTTAAAATCATAAATAATATTCAACGTTACTCCTGAGGATGACGTTGTAACGT
>NW_013744716.1:0-846 GCF_000517525.1 Limulus polyphemus
GCTATATCATCAAGATAGAGAAATACATTCTCATTACATTGTATTGTTTAGTAATGTCAGAGACAAATCAGAATTAAATTTTTAGTGAGACAGATGCTTAAAGCATATGTTAAACATTTTGAAGAAGCTTATCTAGCTGTAATGAGACAACCATGTAGTTACTTACTCGTTGACTTTAAACTGAAAATGTCTGAACAGTTGCACCTCAGGACGGAACTTTTTCTTGAAGAAAGTATAAATTGATATTTCACTGAATATATATTAATCTGTTATCATGACTGTGGCTTTGATATAACGAGAATGATTTTATTTGAAGAAAGGACCATACGTAACTAAAGAACTTGCATGTTTTTGTTTAAGTATTTACTCACGTGTCTCGACGTGTTTTCTAAATATGCATGGGTTGTTCCACAAAAGGATAAGAATGGTTCGACACTCATCATAGCTTTCAAACAGATTTCAAAACGGGGTCGAAAACCCTGTAAACTTCAAACACACGCTAGCACAGAATTTACTAATCGTCTGTTTCAACACTATCTCAACTAACAAGACATTAATTTTCACTAAATAACAAAACAAAATATAGTCATTGCCTATGATCAGTTTTATCATTAAAATGAAATCAGCAGAATTTAACCACTCTAATCAGTCTGTGATGGGAAAACCACTTTACAAACCACCCACCAAAGTAAAATGTCGATTCAAGGCAGGAATCAAGTATGCATTATTAAAATGAAACATCAATTTAATAAAGCTAAATGCCTAGATGAATAGATAAAATATTTACGATTTATAAAAGAATTTAGAGAAATCCACTCGAGCATAAACTGCAAGACTATCTCGTAG
>NW_013744717.1:0-1046 GCF_000517525.1 Limulus polyphemus
GTCTTAGTTGACCATATTTTCCCCCTTCCCATGCAATCAATGATTGCAGAGAATCACTGGACCGAAAAGTACTCTCTAGCCTCAATGACTGACAGGGGACTCATCGAATTTTCTATATCAGGTTTAGGGGATGAATGCTTAGATCCAGAACAATTATATCTTCACATAAAGGCAAAGATTGTCAAACCTGATGGGAGTGACATAGAAAGGGTGGAGATAATTTTGATCCTTTAACCTGTTGCTGCATTCTATATTGTCTTTGTCTTTCAATTCTTACGTCTATAAGACCTACATTAATGAGTCATAATGGAGAAGCTAAGAGAAGTCGTTTTACTTCATCTATGTGACAAAGGACATAATGGGTAATTTTGAAAATCTCGACTTTATTAATGTTGAGAATGATGGAATCAAACAACAACACTTTGATACATGTGATAGTAACAAAGTCGATATGATCAGCTGTCTACATTTGAACATCTTTTTCCAAAACAACTTTTGCTCAATGGTGTAAGTTTAAAACGCTGACTCATACAAAGTAAAGAATCACTTTATATTGTATCAAATGATAAATTGGGATTCAAAATTGTACTTTAACATATTTCTGTCTATGCTAGAAAAGTCAAGATCAGTCTGTCACTTGTTCTGTAGCACACTAAATCATTTCAGAAAGGAACAACTAAATATCTTTTCAAATATGTAGTCTACAAATTGTTTTCAATTCCACAGGGAAACTTACAAGCATCTATCAATAATGCATTTTTAGGTAACACCTACTCATCATATTATAGGATATGTTGATATTGATCTATTTAATGGATCTTGAAAGAAAACCTGCACAATTTCAAATAATACAAAATCAATTTTGTGGCAATCAATGCGGATGGAAAACAGATTCTTGCTCGACCTTTACAACCCAATTCTGATACAAAACTGTATGCTCGAAGCTATGAAAGCTGGAGATTCACAATTTAACTTGGTGGAACAGGTACATTTACAAACTGAAGTACATTTTGGCAGTGCCTTACCCAACATAAATATTCTTGCCT
>NW_013744718.1:0-1431 GCF_000517525.1 Limulus polyphemus
TGTGAATCACTGCGATTTATAGCGTGTGTTATAAAGGTTGTTAAGTTTAAAGTGACTGTGGATATTCTATGTATTACAAAGTTGTATCGAGAAAGAATAAACTAGTTTTAACTAAGAAAGGACTTGTATCGCTGAAGTTCCTCGGAAAGAATTTCTATACAAGAAATTAACAAACAAGCAGATATGTAACAATACAATCTAACTGTAGTCTAAACTAAACTATTAAAAAATGTATGTTTATTTAGTAAATATTTAATCTCATTATGATTTAAACCAAGCTGTAAATGTAATATTACTTTCGTACAGATTACCTGCCTTCTAAATAAAACTATTAACATAAAACCATCCACTGATTTAAATATTTGTTTCACTTCTTAGGTACGTTTAATTTTACTCCCCTTCCTTTCCACAAAATAACTCTTCATGACGTACTCATTTTTTGTTTCTTCTCTACTTTTGTAAGCGGTTATATCAAATCGTGCTTTAAACAATTTACATTACTCTATATATATATGCAATCATTACGTTCGAGAGAAAAGTTCAACCTTCTCTTGTATAACTTGAACTGTCTGCATTATTATTACAAAGAAAAAAATTTATATTTACACAATTAATATACAAATCGACAACATTCAGTAAACGTTTACGTTTAGTTTTCTCTGACAAGTTGTTATTTTCGCACGTGTTACGTGTGATCTTTTATGTCAGTTTTGTTATGATTCTTGAAAAAATAATCAGTTAGTTTACATGACACTAAATGATGTATTGTTTAACTTGCCCAACTCTACTCCTTAGTCAGAAGGGCGAGTACAATATCCATTTAGTACTAGCTTTTGGATGTATAACTCTGATACATCTTCATATCTTATAACTTAAGTAGTTATGCCCTGGTTTTCTTGATTATTTGTGATTCTTCACGGAAGAAATAGATGGCAGCACTATAAGTGAGTCGTTCATATGTTACCAGATATTTCAAAAACTCGTATCACGTTTGTACCTTGAGTAATTCAACACTAACGTACTTAAACAAAAACCATATATAATTTTCGTTTGAGCTTCAAACAAAAGATGAAACTAGTTATTTCTCTCAGTTTCACATAAAAAGTGTTTATAGATCTAATCTATTTCTTTTTTAACGTCACATAATAGGTGTACTTCTCTTCTCAAAGCTATACAGAAGGAGTATTATATTTCTTATTTTCAGCGCGAGACAAAAACTAAAAACAAATATATGAAAACTGTGAAATTAAGTCAGCACAAAATGAGGTAAGATGAAATAGAAATGTATTTCATTCAATAGGATTAGTGGTCTGTACATGACCTACTGTAGAACAATGTACAGACCACTAATCCTATTGGTTATAGCTCACAACCCTGTTCTACAGTAGGTGGGTTGTGAGCTATAACCAATAGGATTAGTGGTCTGTACAT
>NW_013744719.1:0-1293 GCF_000517525.1 Limulus polyphemus
CCGTATGGTTTTTACTCAGTGTTTATTCCTTGATGTATTTTACGATGAGTATTACATATTAATTGTTAGCCACATTCTACATAACTGTGTGGTTTTTACCCAGTGTGTATTCCTTGATGTATTTTAAGATGAGTAATACTTTAGGATTTCTTCCCAGTGTGTGTCCTCTGATGTCGTTTAAGATGAGTTGAAGATATAAATTGTCCCCCACACATTACACAACTGTATGGTTTCTCCCCGGTGTGTATTCTTTGATGTATTTTAAGATGAGTACTACATACAAACTGTTTATCACACACTAAACAGCTGTATGGTTTCTCACCAGTGTGTATTCTCTGGTGTACTTTAAGAGTACTACTACAAACAAACTGTTTGTCACACACTACACAAATGTATGGTTTTTCTCCAGTGTGTGTCCGCTGATGTGTTTTAAGATGGTTACTACTTCCAAACTGTTTGCCACACACTAAACAAGTGTATGGTTTTTCTCCAGTGTGTGTCATCTCATGTGATTTAAGATGACTGTTACATCCAAACTGTTTGCCACACACTAAACATATGTATGGTTTCCTTTCTCTAGTGTGTGACCTCACATGTAAGTTGAGGTGATAACTCCCTTCAAATTCTTTGCCACACGTAACACACCTGTACACTTCACCTCCACCACTGGGACTTGCGTACCTTTTTTGGTTATTTTCCATTGAACTGCTTGTCTTCTGGGATTTGCAGTTTTCTGCCTCTGTAAAGAGAGATATCTATATGTTAAATATTGCATCCAGAAACCTGCTTTCTACAGAAGTCGAGTAAACCTTTGGACCTGCAGTGAAAATATGGACTCGCACAGATATAGAAATCAATAAATACAAGATATATTAATTTAGGAACATTCTGAATATTTTTTTTATATAGACGTTTTTCAAAGTAAGCTTTCAGTTTGTTTGTTGAATTACATGTAAATCTACTGGAGGGCTAACAATTTAAGTAAGACGACTAGAAGAAGACAACTTCAATGAAAGGCTATGAACAATTTATAAAACAAAAATTTAAGTGAGACGACTAGAAGAAGCAAAGTTAACACCATGAATGTCACCAAGAAAATCTGAATTATGGTAACAAAGCAGAGCTTACACAAGATATCCTGACACTTGTACAATAAGTCACATGGAAGAGTGGAGAACTACAGGTAAATTGATACATGCTGTCATCACTACAAGGACATTCACAGCATATACAAGATATCCTGACACTTGTACAATAAGTCACATGGAAGAGTGGAGACTACAGGTACATTGG
>NW_013744720.1:0-1979 GCF_000517525.1 Limulus polyphemus
TATAAAAGGAGTTTAGTGATGTCATGAAGGTCATCTGGTTTTCCAGAAAATGTTTAGTCTATTTCTCTATGTACTGTTATAAGCATCTAATTTCCGGTACAATGTAGCTGATGGCGAAAGTGTATGTGTTAGGGATATTTTACTTTAGAAATGGCTAAAGTGTTTAAGTAAAATAAAGGTGACACCTGGAGATTGATTGAATATGTTATGCTAATCAACTTATGTAAACAAGTATGGAAAATTATCTTAAATAAATAGTAAGTATTAGGAAATTCAGTCTTCACATGAAAAAAATAAGCAAAGACTATAAATTATTTTTTGACATAGATGAAACCAATGAACGGAGATCATTGATTCCAGGATCTAGATTAATTCTGAAAGGTTGAACAGTATTTAGATTAGCAATTCAATAATCTTCTTTTATTTCTCTATCTGCTTTAGTTTCCATTCCTGTTTCAATGCCAATGAGAGTAACATTGTTAATGAAATGACTGGGTTGGGTTGGTTAAAGTGTTGAGCAAGGCAGATCTTTTTCAGTGTTAAGAGAAGATTTATGGTTGTTGAAACGTTCTCTAAGAGTTGTTTGTGTATGTCCTACATATTGGTAATTGCATTTTTTACATTGTATAAGGTAAATGGTGTTTTTTGTTTCACAAGTGATTTCTTTGGATATTTTAAAGTTTCTTTCATTGTGTTTGTCAGAAAATGATTTAGTGGTTTTTATGAACTTGCAGGTTTGACAACGGACTTTATTACATGGACAACAAACATTTTTGAGTGGGATGTAATTGACTTTTGTGTGAACAAGGATACCTTTTAGAGTTCTGCTTTTACGGAATGAGACAACAGGAACTTCAGGAAATATCTGTTTAAGGCAATCGTTCAGTTGTAGGAGATGAAAATGTTTTTCAGAATTAGTGAAACGTTTCTGAGTTTAAACTGATAGGTAGTAATAAGAGGAATTCTATTTGAAAGTATAGTATTGTTCTGTTTTAGGATGTTTTTCCGCTGAGTGTTGTTAGCCTGTTCAATCTGTCTGTTAATTTCGGTATCTTTATATCCCCTTTGTAACATGGTTTGTTTTAGATCGTTGGTGTGTTTCTGTAGTCTGTTTCATCTGAGCATATTTTCTTTATTCTAAGAGCTTGACTGTAGGTAATGTTTCGTTTAGTGTGAGAGGGGTGACAGCTTTTATAGTGAAGGTATTGTGGTCACTCTGTAGGTTTTTTGTACAAGTCAATGTGTAAAATTCCGTTTTTTAGAAAAACAGTGACGTCAAGAAAGTTAATCTGGCTAGGCGAGTAATCACAGGTAATCTTGATTGTTTTGTGAAAGGAGTTTGCATGTGAGATAAATTCTTCAAGTGATTTAGGACCGGCTGTCCAAATGAAAAATATGTCGTCTATGTAACGTTTCCGTGTATGAGATTTTATGGGGCTTAGTTGTAAAAGCTGGTTTTCAATATGATCCATAAGAATGTTGGCATAATTGGGAGCTATTTTGGTACCCATTGAAGTACCATTAACCTGAATGTAATGCTCATTATTGAATTCGAAATTGTTCAAAGTTAAAACCAGACTGGCAAGATCAGTTACTGTTTGGGATTTTGATTGTTTAGAAAGATTTAATGCGGACTTTAGAGGTTGAAGTCCTTCATCGTGTGGAATATTGGTGTAAAGGGAAGAAACATTCATCGTGCAAAGAAGACTGTCAGGTGGTAACTGTCCTTTAGTATTAATATATTCTATGATGTTAATAAAGTGAATAGTATCCTTTATGTAAGGGTGGTACATGGAATACATTTTATGTGTTGATCAATAAAAGCAGACAGCTTTTCAGTAGCCATGTATACATTAGAAATTATGGGTATCAAATACTGAAAGATCTCTTTGTTAATCTTACTGTTTTGGAGGAGTTCTTTAAGTTTATCAGTTATTGTCTTAATAAAGTAAGTTGTAGGATCATGTGAGAGTTTTTTG
>NW_013744721.1:0-3039 GCF_000517525.1 Limulus polyphemus
GTGGTAGTGTCCTGGAATACCCTGTCGTATTCTCAGGTGCTTCATATTCCTGTCTCAGGTGGTAGTGTCCTGGAATACCCTGTCGTATTCTCTGGTGCTTCATATTCCTGTCTCAGGTGGTAGTGTTTTGGAATACCAGGTGTGTCATGGTAGGAGTTTAGGTATTTAACCAGGTCTGTCATGGTAGGACTTTATGTATTTAACCAGGTGTGTCATGGTAGGAGTTTAGGTATTTAACCAGATGTGTCATGGTAGGAGTTTAGGTATTTAACCAGGTCTGTCATGGTAGGACTTTATGTATTTAACCAGGTCGGTCGTTCAGGAATTCGTTTTTTGTTATTCATCCGCTTTTGGTTCATATGTAGTGTTATTTCAAGAAAAAGAGTTATTTTGTCTGTCTGGCGTTGAGCGGGAGACAAGAAGATCAGGTGGGGGTATTTAGAAAGGCTCTTTCTTCTCAGTCTCCGATAGCGTGATCTTTTATACTAGAATTGTTCACACGGAACAGGTTTGTATGCTCTTGTACACGTGGTTTTAGCCATCTAGTGGTAGACCCAATAATCCTAGAGTTGTATGTAAGATATTTGAATTTCTAGACGACGTTAGGTGTTATTAAAGTCGATATTCAGTCTACATTCTGGTCTAAAAATCACACGTAAAGCTTGTATTGTTGTTTGTTTCCTACATCTCATGACTAGTTGTATTGTTGATATTGGTTATTTTAACGACTCCAACTTACTTCAAATGTTTTTGTATAACGTTGCTGACGGTATTCATTGGGAAAACAAACAAGAACATTTTTTGGGCTGATAAGCCATTTTGTATTACTGAGGATATTTGTTGGATATACGAGTTATTATTTAATGATTATTTAGTTTTCATAACAAGAGTGTTAAAAGTTTATTATTGTAAAAGCGATAATTGTGACAAGTTTCGTTACGTAACTCATTACGAGTCGTACGTTGTGTATGCAGTTTAATTGTTGTACTAGGCTTTTGTAATATCGTTGACATCATTCTTCTTGAAGCTTCTAACCTTCTCTCGTTACGTGAATATTATTGTCACCAGAGGGCTTGATGTTTCTGTCGCCTGTTATAAATACAAGTTGAGTTCGTGAAAGTAAAAGTGTAGGTAGACTACGTGATTGTCACTTTAGTCCTAAGGGGTAATATCTAAAGTAAGTTTCACAGTTTGTATTGTAATAATATAGATACAGAAGAATAGTTCGTATTGTCAGAGGGTGTTTTAAAGTAATTGAACGCGCCTGTGTGGACTTTGATGAAAAGGAGACAATTATACAACTGTGGTAACCAACAGTTATAGTGGTGATTTTGAAGTGAGTTTCACAGTCTGTATTGTAACAACAGAGATAGAGAAGAATTATTTAAAGCTGTGGTAAACAATTGTGTAACGAATTTTTGTACATACGATTGACTTGTTTTCTATGTATATTATTTAAAAAAAAAGTGGATTGTGTGCTGTCCGTTCATTGTTGAAAATAAGACCTGACAACATTCCCTCACCTTATCAACTCTTAAGGAACATTTCTTGAGCTAAAAAACAACAACAAACATTTAATACAATAAAACAATATGCATGACATAAATGTGTATAAATTAACTAACGTTACAAGTGGTCTTTGTCAAGGCTTTATTGGACACTGTAAAGTGTTTTATTGGGAACGTTCAGGTAAATGTAAACTATAGTAAGCATTAAACTTGGTTTGAAACATAAGATTTATTTCCGCAAACTTGAGTTTCTATAGAGACAAAATGACGTCACGACTCGTATTGTCCTCTTTCGTGATATTAAGTCTTGTTTACAGAAATTTGTGAATAAAACACCGTACAGTTCCAAAGACGTTAAGGCCTCATTCTAAAACATTCGCACTGAAAATCAGTTGAAACATGTAGAAAAAGCGTTACATGTAAGCCTATTCAAGCTTAATATATTGTTAAACTTGTATTCCCCAAAAGTCTTTTAATTTCTAGGAGTCCTCGTGCTTCGCATGTCTCATGACTAATTAATTTCCTGAAGCACCCGAAAATACGACAGGGTATTCCAAAACACTACCACCTCAGACAGTAATATGAAGCACCAGCGAATACGACAGGGTTAAATACCTAAACTCCTACCATGACACACCTGGTTAAATACCTAAACTCCTACCATGACAGACCTGGTTAAATACCTAAACTCCTAACATGACAGACCTGGTTAAATACCCAAACTCTTACCATGACAGACCTGGTTAAATATCTAAACTCCTACCATGACAGACCTGGTTAAATACCTAAACTCCTACCATAACAGACCTGGTTAAATACCTAAACTCCTAACATGACAGACCTGGTTAAATACCCAAACTCTTACCATGACAGACCTGGTTAAATATCTAAACTCCTACCATGACAGACCTGGTTAAATACATAAACTCCTACCATGATAGAAGAAGAAGACTGTGACAAAGTTCAGCCACTTAACAAAGTGACCTGTCAACCAAGAAACTAGTTTATCAAGTTGATGGCTACAGTGTATTCAGACAGGTATAAAGTTGTGTTGTTGATGGCTACAGTGTATTCAGACAGGTATCAAGTAGTGTTGTTGATGACTACAGTGTATTCAGACAGGTATCAAGTTGTGTTGTTGATGGCTACAGTGTATTCAGACAGGTATCAAGTAGTGTTGTTGATGGCTACAGTGTATTCAGACAGGTATCAAGTAGTGTTGTTGATGGCTACAGTGTATTCAGACAGGTATCAAGTAGCATTGTTGATGGCTACAGTGTATTCAGACAGGTATCAAGTTGTGTTGTTGATGGCTACAGTGTATTCAGACAGGTATCAAGTAGCATTGTTGATGACTACAGTGTACTCAGACAGGTGTCAAGTAGCGTTGTTGATGGGTACAGTGTATTCAGACAGGTATCAAGTAGTGTTGTTGATGACTACAGTGTATTCTGACAGGTATCAAGTAGTGTTGTTGATGGCTACAGTGTATTCAGACAGGTATCAAGCAGCACTGTTGATGGCTACAGTG
>NW_013744722.1:0-1086 GCF_000517525.1 Limulus polyphemus
TTTTTAGCATATTCTAATTAGCTTTTTTCTTATTTTTAGTAGACCAGGGTCACATTATTTGGCGACCCTCTCTTCTCTCTAAATACTACATCTGAATTTGAAATTGTATTGGGGTGGATAAATTTACATAGGGATGAGCTTTATGAGTCATAAATAATTAATTATTCTGATTGTTTTCAATAGTAATGAAGTTTTAAGTTAACAATGTGGCTACTAGTTCATCTGTTTCAAGATTCATATTATCTTCGAGATATTCTAACTAATAAGTCTGACATTATTAAACAAAGCTATGGTAAATCTGTATTAACCTAGTTCAGAAATGCTGAAAAATTATACTTAAAAATTCTAAAATTATATTACATATAAAATTTTTGAATGGATGTTGCAGTTTAAAGTTTCTGTTCCTCAATTCTGCTACTCCAGACAATACTATAAAACTCTTAATGAACTGTTAAATTTTCAAATTAGAGAAAATAATAATATATTTACAAACATTTAGATTATTGTAGAACCAAGTAATTTTTTAGATATTTTTTACATTTTACTGAAATGCAAAATAAAATGTTCATTTATTCTCGGGAAAAAACAACTGGTTAAGTTGATGAATTTAAGGCCACAGTTATGTAAAAATTTGTTGACAGAACAACCTGATGATGTTGTTTTTAATAATTCAAAATATATTCTGAATGATACTAAAAAGAAAGTTTTAGCTCCTAATTTGAAACACAGTATTCGGAATAAGTTAAAGTTTAAAGAATATCTTGCATAATTTGCACAGTTTTTGCAATTATCGCCACATCAATCTATTTAATCTAACTCTGTTAAATCGTTTAAATTTGCACGGTTGTTGCAATTATCGCTACATCAATCTATTTAATCTAATTCTGTTAAATCGTTTAGCAATGTTACAACTCAGATTAGTGATATAGCTTTGACTTATTTTAATAACTATATCTCTATGAATATAAAATATTTATAAATTTAAGCTAAGAAGAATTAAGAGCATTGAAGAGTTTAAGTACAAATCATAGTATTGTTACTTCTAAATCTGATAAAGGAACCAGTATTGTAAGTTATTTTAAAGGG
>NW_013744723.1:0-2598 GCF_000517525.1 Limulus polyphemus
GGTTCACAGTATTTGTGGTTGTTATTTTTTTTGTCTTGACGAGTGTGATTATGGTAATCTTGGTTCACAGTATTTGTGGTTGTTATTTTTTTATCTTGACGAGTGTGATTATGGTAATCTTGGTTCACAGTATTTGTGGTTGTCATATTTCTTATCCTTTCTACAAGAACGTGAACATTGTCTTATATTTTCCAACTGGTAAAGTTTAATAAATCTAAACATGCATAGTGATTGACATTTGTGGTGTTTTAGCTATTTAAGACAAAGATCTCAATAACAGGAGTCTCAAGGACTTGGTCAACATTTGTGTGTGTGTGTGTGTTTCTAAGCACTTGGATACCAAATAAACGAAACCAAAATACACAAATAAAAAGACTATTTTTCTATTCGTGAACTAAAAGTAAATAAACATAGATATATGTTTTACACAGTACAGTCGAGCGTTCCGTCTTTGACATGTTAACTGTTTCACGCGACTAAATTGAACTCTTGACTTTACAGTACAAATCTTACAATGGTATATCTCTACAGCTGTCGCAACGTTCGATCTCATCACAAAGTCCCGACTGACCTGACAAGCGTTATCATCAATGGCAGCTGAGCCAATCATAATCAGTAAAACTGATCAGCGAAAAACTCCATTTCCCACGTGACCTTTCAGGTTATCAACCTCAAAAAGTCCAACTCGTTGGTCACTTGCAAAGATAAACTAGAAGGATGTGCAGACATACTTAAAGATACCTTTATGGGTGGGAAATACCAGACTTCTTGTATAAAACCAAATTGGGAGAAATTCGTGAGTATTTTGATAATTTTCTAAAAGATTTATTATAGAAACTGTAGGTTACATAAATTGTCACTCCTTATCTGTGGACTTACAACGCTAGAAACCGGGTTTCGATACCCATGGTGGGCCGAGCACAAATAGTCCATTGTGTAGCTTTATCAAAATAGGGCTAGCTAAGCCTATTATTACACTTTACAGTTTTTTTGCTGTATAGACTGTTAACGTGTGTTTATACGAACTTTCAGAGCTTATCTAAAATTATAAGATACATTAGACAAAAAGCGAAAACTGGTTGTTCCCATACTGTTTGTTAACCCTAGAATTACGATGGGGTTCACATTTTTCTAAACTACGGATACTACGAACTGGTTGTGGGCTCGTGACTTTGTTGGTTACAGATTCTTTTATAACACAGTACTCACTCTCTCGCTAACATACACAAATTCGATTAATATTGCGCTATAATTACTGCTGTATTTCCCTGTGCATTTTACATTTTACAAAAATGAATGATTTCAACTAACTTCTTATCTGGTCAGTACTTTACATCGAGAGTTGAATCAGAAAACAGCTAAACAATATAATTACTCTGTTTATAGTAATATGTGGGCCCTACCGGTAGTGAACAATTTGACGGTTGAAAAGGAATAAGTGTGACAATAATGCAAATAAAAACCAGTGTAATGATAGGATACTGTTTCGAGCATGTTTGTGGAGAAACATCAAATCTATGTTTGAAGTGTGAAGGATGAAGAAACGTCAAATCCATGTTTGAAATGTGAAGGTCGTGCCAACAACTTCAGCATTGATAAAGTGTAAGGGTTAGAGTAATCGACTTAGGGATTAAAAACACTGCCAGTCTTTCGCCATTAATGTTTTACATTGTCTCTATTTGACCTAGTACGTAAACTTAAAAGTATCCTGGTAAGATGATGAAGTAAGACAATAGTGGGGATACGTCGTCTATCAGATATAATGCATTTAGGAGCTGTTAGAGATGTTCGAGCTCACAGTTTACTACATCTGGAACTACCAATCACTGTCTGGAACTACTTGTGGAAAGCTGTTTGCTCTTAAGAAGATAAAAAGTAACAAAAAGGGGTTATAAAACAGTCTGTTGAGTATGATTAGAAAAAAGTGTTGTTTTACTACGCCTCTACCTACATCTACTCCTATATTACTCTCTCTGCCTACATCTACTCCTGTATTACTCTCTCTACCTACATCTACTTCTGTTAGATGTAGGTAGAGAGAGTAATCTCCTGTATTACTCTCTCTACCTACATCTACTCCTGTATTACTCCTCCTATATTACGCTCTCTACCTACATTTGCTCCTACTTGTATGAATGTCTATTAAGGGTTTTCTATAAATAAATTCTTTGACTGAAATCACTGTAAAGTCGACTGAAATAAACAGAATATCCAGGGTTTTCTTGCTATAACATTAATTACTATTAATATCAGGGATATTCTTTCTTTAGGCATAGTTTTATACACTTTCTTTAGGCATAGTTTTATACGCTTTCTTTAGGTATAGTTTTATACGCTTTCTTTAGGCATAGTTTTATACACTTTCTTTAGGCATAGTTTTATACACTTTCTTTAGGCATAGTTTTATACGCTTTCTTTAGGTATAGTTTTATACGCTTTCTTTAGGCATAGTTTTATACGCTTTCTTTAGGCACAGTTTTATACACTTTCTTTAGGCATAGTTTTGTACACTTTGTTTTAGGTATAGTTTTATACACTTTGTTTTAGGCATAGTTTTATACGCTTTCTTTAGGTATAGTTTTATACGCTTTCTTTGGG
>NW_013744724.1:0-5132 GCF_000517525.1 Limulus polyphemus
GATGGAGAAGGTCATGGATGGCCTAAATTAAAGGAAGGGATAGTCGAGAAATAGCTCCTGTCGTGTTATTCCAGAAGAAGGATGGGACCCAACGTTACTGTGTGGACTTCAGAGCTCTTAACAGTATAACCAAAAAAGACTCACATACACTGCCAAAAAATTGATGATACTCTTGATGCCCTAAGTGGAGCCAGGTGGTTTTCAACTCTGGACTTAAAGTCGGGTTTCCATCAAGTGAAAATGGCTGAAGCAGATAAACCTAAGACTGTACTTAGTTATGGCCAAGGTCTCTGACAATACTATGTGATGCCACTCGGGCTTATCTGGATGATGTAATTGTATTTGCAACAACTTTTGATGAAGAAATGTTCCGGCTAGAGGAAGTATTCAAGCGTTTGAAAGCTTCCACATCCCTCACTGCCATACACACTGGATTGTGATGCTAGTAATGTCGGAATTGGAGGAGTGTTATCTCAGAAAGTGGGCGAAAACGAACATGTGGTGGCCTACTTCAGTAGGGTCCTGAGTTGACCAGAGAGGAACTACTGTGTAAAATGGAGGGAACTCCTTGCTATAGTAAAGAGTCTGACATATTTCCATCTTTACCTCTATGGTGCCAGGTTTACCATCAGGACAGACCATGCTGCGCTGTGCTGGTTAACATCATTAATGAACCCAGAGGAACAACTGGCATGTTGGATCGGAAGGATAGACCAGTATAATTATGATATTGAATACAGAGAAGGAAAATATCATTGAAATGCTGATGGACTGAGCGAAGACCCTGCAAAAATGACTGCAGACATTGCTGCAAAAGAGAGGTTGAGCTAACCAGGTGTCATCAAGCTGAAGTCAAAGTGACTGAAGGAGTTCATGATGGTGAAATGGAACCAGATATAGATATTAAAGCAGAGCAGTAGAAAGACCAAGATTTGAAGCCAATAATTGATTTTCTAGAAGCAAGTGTTTTGCGCCCTGCTTGGGAGAAGGTGTCTAGTCTAAACCCTGTGACGAAGCACTATTGGGCACAATGGGACCAGTTGAAGCTTGAAGATGGTATTCTTGTACGGAGATGGGAAACTACCGATGGGAAAGTGACGACTTGGCAAACAGTTATACCGGGGAAGTTACGGGAAGTTATGTTGCGTCAATCCCATGATAGTTTAACAGGAGGACATATCAGAATCAAGAAGACATTGAGTCACATACGACAAAGATTTTATTGGATAGGTATGAGGCGAGATGTGGAAGAATGGTGCCAGACATGCAGTACATGTAGTGCTAAAAGGGGACCCAAGCATAATGGACGCCCACCTACCTTATGAAGAGTTGCCTGAGAATGTGTCTGAGTTTGTGAAAGTGTTATCGGAAAGGATGGATGATATTCACCATCAAGTGTTTTCAAGTTTGAACATGTCGGCTGATTACATGAAGCTATGTTATGATAAGAGATCTTCTGAAGTCAGCTTTGTACCAAGAGACAAGGTGTTGTTGTATAATCCCAGGAAGACCAAAGGGAAGTCTCCTAAGTTGTCTTCTCCATGGGAAGGCCCATATGACATAGTGGATCGTCTCTCAGACGTGACTTTCCAGATAAAATGTGGTCGGCGAGGTAAGCCAAAGGTGGTGCATGCCAACAGGCTTTGGCATTATCACGGTCCAGGACATTTCAGATGGGACAAAGTGAACATCGGAACAAATGACGCTGCTGAAGACGTAACTTTGCAATACACTTAATTTCCACAGTCACGCTATAACAAACGCTATAATTCACAACGAACGTCTCACGTGCTCAACAATACGTCTCTCTCTGTCCGCAGTTCAATTACCCATTACATTGTTGCCGTCACGTCTTGACCGTCTTATATATAAAAGAATACCGAAATCTAGTAAACGCTGGAGCATTCACGAACCTTCGAGAATATGACGTATTACTAGAGTCACGTGACCTCCGCTGTCGTAACACTGCCACTTCCTTAGTATTGTTCGTCCCGAACAAAAGCCACTTACATTAAACCAATAAACAAGTAACAATAACTTAATTAAATGTACAGAATTTACAGACACAAAATTACAGTTCAACAAAGTCTCTTAATTTTATGGGATGTATCTTCTTCCGTACTGGTCTCCGTCTCGTTGGCTTCTGCTTCAAGTGGGGTTCACATCAGTGTTAGTAACTTCATCAAGGGCTTCACTGTTTCCCTTCTCAAAACCAGGTAGAGTTCCTTCTTCGACAGTGGCTATTTCAGGTCACTTCTTAAAAAGAATCATACCACGTTTTTTATGGCAACAGCTAAACAACCACGGGCCTTCAAATTCAGATTCCGAGCACGCTAACTACTAGGTCGTGCCCGACCTGCTGACAAGACATATCAGCAGTGTTTAAAACACAGACGACAAAGGGAATTTTAACCAGTTATCATCATTAAAGTTATTAGCACTAACACGTTCGAAGACTGATAACACAGTGACATTACGCTAAAGACCAGAATTCCTCAAACGCAATTATCTTTATTATATAACTTGACGCTTAACCTGTCTTTACATTTCTTACTAGTGACCAGCAAGTAAACAAATGATAAATGTCATATTTTTAACCGACGTCTAATCTCCCATCAAAGAATATATCTATTTCTCAGATATATAATATCTTTATATAATATCAGAAAGTAAATTCACTCTAACGATACATTACTAATGTTTCATAAATAGGTTTTACGTATAATCGAACTTTCGTGAAAAAGGAGTGTTCATATCCTTGATTTTCAACAATATTATCACACGCTCTTCACAAAATATGAGCATTAGTATAACTTGTATTATTTATAAACAAGAATAACATTACTTTTTATAATATTTCAACGTGATATTAAATTGTTACACTTGGATATACAATATTAATGAATAATTTTAGCAACGTCCACCCCAACAAGTTATAAACTCTTGAGTAAAATATTTGAACTTTTGTTGTTGTCTCCTTCTCACGTTTAGGCCTACCTCGCTAGTTGAAGAAAAGGTGGTGGTGGGGGCTTATCCAATTGATATATCGCCGTTTCGATGTAGGTTTTGTATAAATGCATGTGTTCACATATGCTGTTTGAACAGTTTACAATGAACAGCTAATCCTCGTTCTAAAGAACTAACAAGAGACTTAAAGGGGATCATCTTATAAAAAAAAATCATTATAAGTTAAACAAATATTTTAAATGATGAAATTAATACTTGCTTATACAGTATATAGTTTATAAATACAATCAACACAATTTTATGGTTAGTTGTTATTGAACTACGTGCAGTATTATATTCCCTTGTTTGATCTCCACCTGGCGGAAACTAATAAAGGATATGATGCTTGGGTGGAAGACGGCTACCTCTATATCACAAACAAAAAACGTTTGTTTTTAAGTCGAAGCCGTTGAAAAAAATGGCTATCCTATTTACAGAAAGTCCCCAAAAACATATATCTCAATACTGTTGTTACGTCTCCGTTCGTTAGTTAATTTTCCGTAAAAGTTCTTTCCGATGAAACTTTAGCGACACAAGTCCTTTCTTAAATAAAACTGCTTTATTCTTTCCGAACACAAGTAATAGGTCTTTACACATTAATGATTATAAGAGACAAAGTTAAAATAGATTTTTAGCCAATATGTATTTTGTATATAAAACCGTTTTATTCCAGTTATTACTGAATTCTTTACTTCATCTGTCCCTTTCATATTTCCTAAGTTAACCCTACTTTGAGAGATCGTATCAATTGAAGTAAAATCGCAGTGTTATCTCGAGTAGTAAATGTGTTTTAAGAAGCATAGAATCATTCTTTCGTTAAACTTAGTGCATAATATGTTTCTCATTACCATAATTCTTAATTTTTCATACATCGAAAAAAGTAACAGAAATATAGATGCCTTATCACAGAAGAAAATATTGTTGTAAATTGTATTTCAAATGTTTAGGGTAAGGTATTGTTTTTGTTTGTTTGTTTCTTTGTTTGATGGAGTTCATAATCACTATGATGTAGTGATCAAGAGATTTCTGCGAAATATCTAGAAACAAGAACATCCGCTATAATACAAGTAATCAGTGTGTGAAGATTCTATTAGATGCTTGTAAAATAAATAAGAATTCAGTGGAGTAGTTAACGAATCAGTTTAGTATTTTTATATGGAGTTATCACATCTACTGAGTTAAATGGTCGATTAGCAAAGAAATTCTGCAACTTTGATGTAAGTGTAGTGTTACCATTAGAGAGGAATTTCAACTTGAAACGGTACTTGTGAACTTAGGCCTACATATTGCGTCAAAGTGAACGTAACCTGTACAGAAATTATAGAAGAACCATTACGTGAATTGGAGTTGGCATTATTTTCACCCGTCCAACGAAGGAATATGTTACAACAATATTTATCATCGCATTACTCTTAAAATCCAGGAGTAAAAGCAAAAGGATAATAAGGCCGAATTAGCAACATATACCTCTAGCAAAAGAATACACAAGTTAAGACATTTTTGAAACAATGTTTACATCATCTTGATTTGTCTGACAACTGGTATTTCAAAGCAACGGCTAAATTTTATAAAAGTACCTAAACCATACAAGGTAGACATTTTCGATTATGGGTTTTGATGTCATTTATGTTTTCTTTCTCTGTCAATCAGAATATTTAGTCTTTTTTCCACTTTTACTTCTCTTTATAATAGTTCGAAATACATATTCTCCATATTCTGTATGGTTATTTGGTTAAAACGTTAACCACACAATTATTTCCCCCCGACAAACAGACAAAGGTTTTATCCACTTCTTTGTATTTACAATTCAGTAAATAATGATTTTTTTTGACACAATTGAATATTTTATTTCACAATTTCTCTATATATTTGAACAACCTAACGACATTATTTAAAATAACAGAAACCACTTCTTTTTTTGTGCAAAGCTCCACAAAGAGCCGTCCATATTTTTAAACTGATAAACTACAAAGAAAGCAACTCGTGTCTGATCGAATATTGGGATTTGACCGTCACCAGTAATCATTATTACAAGAAACAATGACCTGTATTAAAATACATATATATTGGCTTTCTAGGACATCAGAAATTAATAAAATGTTCGAGGTTTTAAATCTAAATATCAA
>NW_013744725.1:0-2141 GCF_000517525.1 Limulus polyphemus
ATTTGGCTTAGTGATTATTATAGTTGAGTGCAGTGTATTAATCTTCTTGTTTGGTGTGAATTTAATGACTCGGTTAATTACTTACTGTCTTTGAAGACGACGTGCGGATGACATGATACTCTTCTCTAAATGGCCCGCCATGGCCATATGGTTAAGGCGCTCGGCTCACAATCTGAGGGTCGTTGGTTCGAATCGCCGTCACATCAAACATGCTCGCCCTTTCAGCCGTGGGGGGCGCTATAATGTGACGGTCAATCCCGCTATTCGTTGGTAAAAGAGAAGCCCAAGATTTGGTGGTGGGTGGTGATGACTAGCTGCCTTCCCTCTAGTCTTACACTGCTAAATTATGGACGACTAGCGCAGATAGCCCTCGTGTAGCTTTACGCGAAATTCAAAAACAAACAAACAATCTTCTCTAAATAGTATAAAAAACCTGACATTAATATATTTGGTGCATTAAGATCAATTATGAAAGAAGAAATATCAGTAAACTTTTTACTTTTATAAATAAAACTATTTTGTGTGTTTTTCAATTATAAAAAAGAAACGCAATTTTTGTCTCAGCACAAGCTACAAAATGAACTATCTGCACTGTGTTCGTGGCGGAGATCGAATCCAGAATTTTAACATTAAAAGCATTAAAGGTTACTACTGAACCACAAGGAGACAAAAAGAAAAGAAATCTATGAAGTAATTTCTGTTAAATTAAGGATTAAAGTCAGGTACTTGAAGACGTCGACATAACGAAAGTCTCTAACATAAATATTTTAACTTGCATTGAGGTTAATAATTTATAATAAACTTAATAAACCCATGCTATGATACATATGTAAAGAATGTGAATGTTCATGCTAGTTGACTATCAAATTTTGGAAAATATAATATATGTTTTATTGCACAATATTTAATGACTGAAAGCTACCACTTCTTAAGCTGACATTATACACTAAGAATTATAAAATAAAACTTGTTCAAATATTTTCGCATGGCACAGTGTTACAAGTCACAATAACTAACATAATGTTACATGACTGAATATTGACAACAACAAAAATTTGCATGACTGACAGATACAAAAATTAGCTTCCAACTCAATGTCGTAAGAATTCGCGTTAGTTACATGACCAATAACAGAATCGTTCATCACATGATTAATAATACAAATTCTAGATGTATGACCAATACCAGAATCGTTCATCATGTGACCAATACCACAATTGTTAAGACACGTGGCTAGTACCAGAATCGTTTGTCACGTGACTGATACCAGAATCTTTAGATATATGACTAACAACAAAATCGTTAGACACATAACTAATACCAATACCAGAATCTTTAGATACATGACTAACACTATAGTCATTAGACACATGACTAATACCAATACCAGAATCTTTAGATACATGACTAACACTATAATCATTAGACACATGGCTAATACCAATACCAGAATCTTTAGATACATGACTAACACTATAGTCATTAGACACATGACTAACACCAGGATCTAAGCTCATTACAAGAATTCTTTGCATTGGTAAGGGTGGATGAAGAAATATCTGGAAACTCGCTCAACTGGAATTAATATAGGAACATAAATTTATAAGATACACTGGACAAATCTTTCTATATATCATTATGCGTATGTAAACAAATATCGTAGTGTAAGTACGCAAATATCTTAATACAGTTAAGTAAATTTCTCAGATCAGGTAAGCAAATGTCTCAGTGTAAGAAAACAGATCTCTCAGTGTAGATAAGCAAATTTCTCAGTACAGGTGAGCAGGTATCTCAGTGCAGGTAACCCAATTTCTCAGTGTAGATAAGCAAATTTCTCAGTACAGGTGAGCAGGTATCTCAGTGCAGGTAACCAAATTTCTCAGTGTAGATAAGCAAATTTCTCAGTACAGGTGAGCAGGTATCTATTTTTCGCAGATAATAGATCTCTAAGTACAGGTAGATAGACTTCTATGTAAATATAATCAATAAGAAAATCTCTAAGTGTAGGTAAGAATTTCTGAATGTACCACGATGTGTTCTTTCACACTAAGCTTACTTCTCTAACCGATTAATTACATCATTCTTTGTGCATAGGTTCACTTTATTTACTCTTTTGATACAGTGGTTTATCTCTGCAACCT
>NW_013744726.1:0-1578 GCF_000517525.1 Limulus polyphemus
TAAAACATGTTAAAAGTATTGTTACGACATCGAGGTCACGTGACTAGTATCACGCCACGTCATTCTCGAACCTTCGTGAATTGTCGGGAGATTACTAGATTGGGAGTAGGCTGGTATATATATATAACCGGCCACGAAGCGACGGAGAGATAATGAGTAATTGAATGTATGTGGACAAAATATTGTTGGCCACGTGAGACGTGAATTATAGTGTTTGTTATAGAGCGACTGTTGAAATTAAGTGTATCGTAAAGTTGTATTCGGAAAGAATAAACCAGTTTTATTAAGTAAGGACTTGTGTCGCTAAAGTTTCGTCGGAACGAATTTACGGAAAATTAAGTAACGAACGGAGACGTAACAATATCTATTTGTCTTGTCTGTCTATATTGACGTATAACATAAGATACAATTTACCATGACATATTTATTTATTCTTTATTCACCAATAATAAAATCCACAGGTCTTATTTTCATCTCGCTTGTCTTCAGTGTATTGTATTTCATTCTCCAGTGATACCAGGTAATACCAGTAGTGTCTACCTTATCTACTGTGTAATACAAACCGTTTAAATTGGCGTAATGACAGTCATTATACCACCATCCGCCTTTGAAGGTTTGAGCACAACTGCCGCTGTTGTTATCGTTGTCTTTATCCTTGGTGCTGAACATCATGTTGTTATGGTGATCAAGAGTATTTCCTACAGTAATATAGAAATGATTTCCAAATTAAACAACTAAACATAAACAACAAATGTAGGATATTGTTTATATAAGTATGGTTTCTTTATTCAATTGTTTTGTAAATACGAACCAGAGTTATAATGTTTCATATTCCTGCTAATGATTTTATTAACCGAACGATTATATATATGACAATATTACATGATGTAACAGTGAAGTGTAAGGAAATAACTGACGTTTTTAGACGTTACTTTCACTAGTTTAATTCCATTCTATAAACATCATTTGATGTACAAACGTTTCTTAAGGCTACTGAACCTACTTATCAGTAACATATTTATATCAACAATAAAGGATACTTGTAGATGTCAACAAATAGTTTAAACTTACCCGCGTTACCCTTGTACGTCTTGAAACTCATTTTATAAAGTTCTATTTCACTTCGTACCAAGAACTCGTCATGTTCTGCATATCTTCGACCTCCTTCAAAGTCTTCCAAATCAACACGGAGCACCATGTTGTTTTGATTGGTCAACGAGAAGATGACGTCATTTCCTGGACACAGAAACATTCTATGATATATAAATTGTTTACAAGACAGTAAATAATTAATTATACCAAATAATCCTAAATAACGTGAAAGTATTGGTTCACTGTTAAATAAATATATAAAGTTTTACCTAACCAAAACTCCTTGGTTAAGTTTCCAAAACCATTTTGGTATTCTTCCCACGATCTGTAAAAATCTTCTACTGGTTTTCCAAAATCCCCTCTTCTTTGGATCAACTAGAAATACGAAAATCAATAGATAATACTGAGAAAACGTAACGTGTTCTTCGAATAAATAAGTGTGTAGCACAAAACCTGACATTTTTAAAACCAAAAAAATTGCTTAGG
>NW_013744727.1:0-1976 GCF_000517525.1 Limulus polyphemus
CAATAATATTGTAGGTCCATTTTATTGTTGTTCTTTCTAAGCGCCGTTATAACACATTTTCATCTCATCATTTAATTTCTGTTGTGCATATATTGTTGTATAGAAGATATTTTAACGTGATTCATCAGGTGGAAAACGAATAAATAGATAAACCGATATGTGGCGCCATCTAGTGTACCTACATTCATCTAGATATTTTCATAAAAGTGACCCGAAAAATGGGGCTAACTCGGTAATCCATCGCCTGATTTTAACGAAACTTTTTTTATTCTGTTTTTATTCCCATTTCATTACAAATATGGCGCTATTGTGCGCCAGTTTTGCTGTATTTAATTACAGACAAGCAAATAAACAATCTCAGTTTTAGTAGTATATAGATAATAGGTTATATATTAGGTGAGAATATATATATGCATATATTTCATATATGCAGTACAAAATATATACGGAAAAACTCACCGTTCTACTTCCCGTATTTAGTTTCTTCACATCTGCCTATAAAGCCTGAAGAAAACAAATCTACAATTTAAGGAAACGAGCTGGTGTTCAGTAAGGCATTTAAACAAACGAAGTGACTCTATCCTATAAATATACTTATATAACAACAAGTTGACTCAACCCAATACTTGTATTTCGTGTTTCATCATAATAATCAAGCTCTCAGGTGATAAAGCATCAGTTATTTCACATTCTATGTAGCATGCATGCTTGTATTCTCTGTGTTTCATCATCACACAGCTTTCAGATGATAAAAGATCAGTTATTTCTGACTATCATTTTATGCCACTGATATCCAAAATAAACATTTTTAAAACTTAATTAATTCATATAACTTTGAAACTTCAAAACTGCAAATAATTAACATTTTTTGGCGAATAATCTATTATAATAATAATACTCAGTTTTTGTGTGTCCTGAAAATGCGCGCGCACCTTACAAACTAAACGCGCGAACTTCGTTTCAACGGATGTATACAAAAGGTTAATGTAAATATATTTTAGTAGACACTTTGTACGTACCATAATTTATTAGAAGCTTATTAAAGTTTTTAAAAAGGTCCTACGTTAGAGTGTAGAATGGCATTGTGAGTTTATTTATTCATAATATTAAGTACGGTAAACTTTAGCCCTAACTAAACTAAAGTAAAAAAATCGTGCACAGGTTATGGTGTTAATGTATCTCTTTATCGAATATAGACCGTATGTAATAAAGGCTTAATTAATATTAGGCCTAAGACAAGTGGTCTTATAGATTTCGGTGTCTGCGATTAAAATCCTCTTGTCTTATTCTATAAATCCTATATTTAAAGAAGTACTGTTGTAATAAAGGTACTAATTTGACTGCAAGTGTTTTGCGTGGCTCTACCAGTACATAAAGTAAAAGCAATATATTTGAGAGAGCGATTTTTTTATATTCAAGTTACTGTTCTGCCTGCTGCTAAACAGGTGTTTTTCTATTGTTCAAAGTAATTTTGTTTGTCTTAACCTTTATGATCACTTATGATTTCATACTCGAGACTCTAATGAACTTCTCTCGCTTCTTATTAACAGATCTGGCTGACAACTCTGAATGAGGTTTCAGCCGATTCAACTGTGTTAGCCTTGGAATGGTTAAGTTAAATCAAGTTTTTTACTTTTGTATAAACTCTTCCTGAGCAGATTGGCAGAGTTGTTTACCCTAGCTAGCTTTGTCAGGCACTGAATTGTTGGACCGTTGAAGTAAGTTAATATTTTCACAAAATCATTAATGTCCGATGAGAAATTAGGAATATTCTTGGAGAGATACTAACGTTTGATAGAAATTCACTGACGTTCGAAATTTATAACTGTTCCTGGTCAAATGTCGTGTATTTTCCGGTTGATAGGGGTTAACAAAATCACAGCTTATAGCTCACACGGTTATAACAGTTTCATAGTAGATCTGTCTCTTCTCTGTTCTCTGCTGTTTTTTGGCGCAATGCCCTGCTATTTTATAGG
>NW_013744728.1:0-704 GCF_000517525.1 Limulus polyphemus
ATTTTTCGACTTTGATAACGGTCTTTTTAATCCTTCTTACACTATATTTGGTCGACTTTGAAAACGGTCTTTATTGTCCCTATTACACTAGATTTTTTAAATTCATAATGTTCTTTTTAGTCTATATTTCACTCGATTTTGTCCATTTTGATAACGGTTTTTCTAGTCCTTGTTAATATAGACTTTGTCGACTTTGATAACGGTCTTTTTACTCCTTCTTATACTAAATTTTTTCCACTTTGATAACTACATTTTAGTCCTTCTTACACTAGATTTTTTCGACTTTGATAACGATCTTTATAGACCTTCTTACACTAGATTTTTTCGACTTTGATGACTGTCTTTTTAGTCCTTCTTTCACTAGATTTGGTCAACTTTGATAACGGTATTTTTAATCCTTCTTACACTAGATTCTCTTGACTTTGATAACTGTCTTTTTAGTCCTTCTTACACTAGATTTTTTCGACTTTGATAACGGTCATTTTAATCCTTCTTAGACTAGATTTGGTCGACTTTGACAACGGTCTTTTTAGTCCCTCTTACACTAGATTTTTTAAATTCATAATGTTCTTTTTAGTTTTTTTTACACTCGATTTTGTCTATTTTGATAACTGTGTTTTTAGTCCTTGTTAATATAGATTTTGTCGACTTTGATAACGGACTTTTTATTCCATCTAACTTTACATTTTTTCGACTTTGATTAC
>NW_013744729.1:0-4737 GCF_000517525.1 Limulus polyphemus
AGTGTTTTTAGTTATTATTACTCTAGATTTTTTCGACTTTGATAACGGCCTTTTTAGTCCTTCTTACTCTAGATTTTTTCTACTTTGATAACGGTCATTTTAGCCTTTCTTACACTATATTTTGTCGACTTTGATAACGGCCTTTTACTCACTTATTAAACTAGAAGTTGTCGTCTTTGATAATGGTCATTTTAGTCCTTCTTACACTAGATTTTTTGACTTTGATAATGGTCTTTTTACTCCTTCTTACATTAGATTTCCTTGACTTTGATAACAGCCATTTTAGTCCTTATTACTCTAGTTTTTGTTGACTCTGATAACGGTCATTTTACTCCTTCTTATACTAAATTTATCCACTTTGATAACTGTCTTTTTAGTCCTTGTTACTCTAGATTTTGTCGACTTTGATAACGTTCTTTTTAGACCTTATTACACTAGATTTTTTCGACTTTGATAACGGCCTTTTTAGTCTTTCTTAGACTAGATGTTTTCGACTTCGATAACGGTCTTTTTAGATCTTCTTACACTAGATTTTTTCGAATTTGATAACGGTGTTTTTAGTCCTTCTTACACTAGATTTTTTCTACTTTGATAACGGTCATTTTAGCCTTTCTTACACTAAATTTTGTCGACTTTGATAACGGCATTTTTAGTCCTTCTTACACTAGATGTTTTCGACTTTGATAACGGTCTTTTTAGAAATTCATACACTAGATTTTCTTGACTTTGATAACGGCCAGTTTAGTCCTTATTACTCCAGATTTTTTTGACTTTGATAACGGTCTTTTTACTCCTTCTTGCACTAAAATTTGCCCACTTTGATAACGACATTTTAGTCCTTCTTAAACTTACACTTAGATTTGCTTCTTACACTAGATTTGGTCGTCTTTGACAACGGTCTTTTTAATCCCTCTTACACTAGATTTTTTAAATTCATAATGGTCTTTTTAGTCTTTTTACACTCGATTTGGTCTATTTTGATAACGGTCTTTTTAGTTCTTGTTAATATAGATTTTGTCGACAATGATACCGGTCTTTTATTCCATATACCTTTAAATTGTTTCGAATTTGATAACGGCCTTTTTAGTCCTTCTTACTCTAGATTTTTTGACTTTGATAACGGTCATTTTATTCTTTCTTACACTATATTTTGTCGACTTTGATAACGGCCTTTTACTCACTTATTAAACTAGAATTTGTCGTCTTTGATAATGGTCTTTTTATTCCTTCTTACTCAAGATTTTTTCGACTTTGATAACGGCCTTTATAGTCTTTTTATCAAAGTCGAAAACATCTGGTGTATGACCGTTATCAAAGTCGAGAAAATATAGTGTAAGAAGGACAAAAATGAGACTAAAATGACCGTTATCAAAGTCGACAAAATATAGTGTAAGAAAGACTAAAATGACCGTTATCAAAGTCGAAAAAATCTAGTGTAATATAAACTAAAAACACCGTAATCAAAGTCGAAAATATCTAAAGATAGATAGAATAAAAAGACCGTTAACAAAGTCGACAAAATCTATATTAACAAGAACTAAAAAGACCGTTATCAAAATAGAAAAAATCGAGTGTAAATAGACTAAAAAGACCATTATGAATTTAAAAAAATCTAGTATAAGAAGGACTAAAAAGACCGTTGTCAACGTCGACCAAATCTAGTGTAAGAAGGAGTAAAAAGACCGTTATCAATATCACCAAAATCTAGAGTAATAGGGACTAAAATGGCCGTTATAATAGTCAAGGAAATCTAGTGTATGAAGGTCTAAAAAGACCGTTATCAAAGTTGAAAACATTTAGTGTAAGAAGGACTAAAAATGTCGTTATCAAAGTCGACAAAATTTAGTGTAAGAAGACTAAAAAGACCATTATAAAATTAAAAAAATCTAATATAAGAAGGACTAAAAAGACCGTTATCCAAGTCAACTAAATCTAGAGTAACAAGGACTAAAAATACCGTTTCTTACACTATATTTTGTCGACTTTGATAACTGCCTTTTTAGTCCTTCTTACAAAATATAGTGTAAGAAAGACTAAAATGACCGTTATCAAAGTAGAAAAAATCATGAGTAAGAAGGACTAAAAAGGCCGTTATCAAAGTCGACAAAATATAGTGTAAGAAAGACTAAAATGACCGTTATCAAAGTAGAAAAAATCTAGAGGGCCGTTATCAAAGTCGACTAAGTAAAACTTATTAAACTAGAATTTGTCGTCTTTGATAATGGTCATTTTAGTCCTTCTTACACTAGTTTTTTCGACTTTCTAGTGTAAGAAGGATTAAAAAGACCATTATCAAAATGGCTGTTATCAAAATCAAGGAAAAGGACTAAAAAGACAGTTATCAAAGTCGAAAAAATCTAGTGTAAGAAGGTCTAAAAAGACCGTTATCAAAGTCGAAAACATCTAGTGTAAAAAGGACTAAAAATGTCGTTATCAAAGTGGACAAAATTTAGTGTAAGAAGGTCTAAAAAGACCGTTATCAAAGTCGAAAACATCTAGTGTAAAAAGGACTAAAAATGTCGTTATCAAAATCAAGGAAATCTAGTGTAAGAAGGATTAAAAAGACCGTTATCAAAGTCAACAAAAACTAGAGTAATAAGGACTGTCTTTTTAGTCCTTCTTACACTAGAGTTTTTCGACTTTGATAACGGTCTTTTTAATCCTTTTTACACTAGATTTTCTTGACTTTGATAACTGTCTTTTTAGTCCCTGTTACTCTAGATTTAGTCGACTTTGATAATGGTCTTTTAGTCCTTCTTACACTATATTTTTTCGACAGTGTAAGAAAGAGTAAAAAAAGTCGAATAAATCTAATGTAAGAAGGACAAAAAGATCATTATCCAAGTCGAAAAAATCCAAAAGAAAACGGAATAAAGAGACCGTTATCAAAATCAAAGTCGAGAACTTTTTTGTAAGAAGGACTAAAAAGACCGTTCAATATTTTGTCGACTTTAACAACGGCCTTTTTAGTCTTTCTTCCGCTATATTTTGTTAAGTTTGATAACGGTCTTATTATTCCTTTTTACTTTAGATATTTTCGAATTTGAAAACGATCTTTTTAGTCCTTATTACACTAGATTTTTTCGACTTTGATAACGGTTTATCTAGTGTAAGAAGGACTAAAGAGACCGTTATCAAATCCATCAAAATAACTTGTAAGAAGGATTAAAAAATACTAGAGTAACAAGGACTAAAAAGACAGTTATCAAAGTCGAAAAAATCTAACGTAAGAAAGACTAAAAATGTCGTTATCAAAGTCGAAAATATTTAGTGTCAGAAGGATTAAAAAGATCGTTATGAAAGTCAACAAAATCTAAAGTAACAAGGATGAAAAAGCCATTATAATAGTCAAGAAAATCTAGTGTAAGAAAGACTAATAACCCATTATGAATTTCAAAAAAAATCTAGTGTAACAAGGACTATAAAGACCGTTACCAAAGACGAGAAAGTTGACTTTGATAACGGTCTTTTTACTCCTTCTTACACTAAATTTTGTCTACCTTGATAACGACATTTTTAGTCTTTCTTACACTTGATTTTGTCGACTTTAATAACGGTCTCTTTAGTCCTTCTTACACGAGATTTTGTCGACTTTGATAACGGGTTTAGTATTCCTTCTTACTTTAGATTTTCTCGACTTTGATAATTGTCTTTTTAGTCCTTCTTACACTAAATTTTTTCGACTTTGATAACATTTTTTTACTCCTTTTACGCTACAATTTGTCGACTTTGATAACGGTCTTTTTATTCCTTCTTTTTTTATATTTTTTCGACTTTGATAACGGTTTTTTTTACTCCTTCTTACATTAGATGTTTTCGACTTTGATAACGGTGTTTTTAGACCTTCTTACACTAGATTTTTTCGACTTTGATAACGGTGTTTTTAGACCTTCTTACTTTAGATTTTTTCGACTTTGATAATTGTGTTTTTAGTCCTTCTTATACTAGATTTTTTCGAATTTGAAAACTGTCTTTTTAATCCTTCTTACTTTATATTTTTTCGACTTTGAAAACGGTCTTTTTAGTCCTTGTTACTCTAGATTTTGTCGACTTTTATAACGGCATTTTTAGTCCTTCTTACACTAGAATTTTTCGACTTTGATAACGTTTTTTTAGTCCTTTTACACTACATTTTGTCGACTTTGATAACCGTCTTTTTAGTCCTTCTTATACTAGATTTTTTTGACTTTGATAACGGTCATTTTATTCCTTCTTACATTATATTTTTTCGACTTTTATAACGGTCTTTTTTTACTCTTTCTTACACTAGATGTTTTCGACTTTGATAACGGTCTTTTTAGTCCTTCTTACAATAGATGTTTTCGACTTTTATAACGGCATTTTTAGTCCTTTTTACACTAAAATTTTTCGATTTTGATAACGTTTTTTTACTCCTTTTGCACTACATTTTGTCGACTTTGATAACGGTCTTTTTAGTCCTTCTTACACTAGATTTGGTCGACTTTGATAACGGTCTTTTTATTCCTTCTTAATTTATATTTTTTCGACTTTGATAACGGTCTTTTTTACTCCTTCTTAAACTAGATGTTTTCGACTTTGATAACGGTGTTTTTAGACCTTCTTACACTAGATTTTTTTGACTTTGATAATTGTGTTTTTAGTCCTTCTTACACTAGATGTTTTCGACTTTGATAACGGTGTTTTTAGACCTTCTTACACTAGATTTTTTTGACTTTGATAATTGTGTTTTTAGTCCTTCTTACACTAGATTTTTTC
>NW_013744730.1:0-2188 GCF_000517525.1 Limulus polyphemus
TAAGACATATGCTGACAGTATTACGAATTGCATTGCGATACTACATATTTTCATTTGAACAAGGAGAAACTTTATCCGACCCCTTTGGATGGTGTATGTGAAATTCAAAGCAGCTTTCAACTACGTGGATAGAGCAGTTCTCTGGCTGTTTTTGTTTTTTTAAGTATTGTTCTTCCAACAAAGAATATTCATCTGATAAAAGTCCTTTATATTGATAATATCAGATGTGTCAGCGTTGACTTGCAATGCTCTAATGCTTTAGAGATCTCCAGTAGAGTACGTCAAGGATCTATAATCGCCCGACATCTATTATTTTCTGTCATGTTGCAAAGAAAGTTCCTAAGTGTTACCTTTCTCGACCTAATGTCCACTGATCTGGATTCAACTGATGATGTAATCCTTTCGTCCGAGATGCTTGAAACTCTAGTACTATCCCTAGATATCATTCAGGATGAGTTCTCTGCTTTTGTCCTCGAGGTTAACTGGTTCAAAAAGAAAATTCAGATATTCTTATCCCCAAACTCTGTTCACGATACCCTGAAATCAGTGGGAAAACTTCGCTATTGTTGACTCGTTCACCTATCTGGGCTACCAATTACATTCTATGGGCAACAAGGAGTTGGAGATCAGGCGTAGAATTAAGATGACATGCAGCAGCTTTAAATAATTGGCATGTAACATCAGGAAGTTAATCACTCCCTCTATACCAGGCTTCTGCTGTGCTGGGTCAGTATATAGTCGGTCCTATTCTATGGATCAAACATTTGGTCAGTTACAGTCGTCATTCAAAAGAAATTGGGTAGTTTTGAGTAGTGGTGACTGATTTCTGTGTATCTCCTAGAATCACCATATTACAGTGCAGAAGTCCGCAATAAAAACAGTATGCTACCAGTTTCTGAAGCAGTCGAAAACGGCGCATACAATTTCTTGGGCGCACCGCCAGATCTGACAGAAACATGTAATATATGCATGCAGTGAAGGAAGCCATTGTGAGACCTTCACCGCCATGAAAGCGATCCCGAGGAAGACCCAGACAAACATCGCTAGGATTATTGACCGAGATTTACATTCATATTAATCTTGGACTTGCATCTGGCTGGCGTACAGTGCAAGAAGAGCTAGATATCAATGTCTTATAAACACAGCTATGCCGAGCTTGGTTCACTTGTAAGAGAGAGTGAGGTTTCACTACAATTATTCACTTACTTTACCTGTGAATATGATTATAAATCCACTTTATGACACTTCTACTACTCTTCACTCACCTGAACTCTTATATAGTCATACTGTACTGATGTAATCATTTTATAACAGCACAGTTTCTACTCTTCACTCACCTGAACTCTTATATAGTCATATTGTACTGATGAAATCGTTTTATAACAGCACAGTTTCTACTCTTCACTCACCTGAACTCTTATATAGTCATACTGTACTGATGTAATCATTTTATAACAGCACAGTTTCTACTCTTCACTCACCTGAACTCTTATATAGTCATATTGTACTGATGAAATCGTTTTATAACAGCACAGTTTCTACTCTTCACTCACCTGAACTCTTATAACCAGATTGTACTGCTGAAATCACTTTACAACAGCACAGTTTGTACTCTTCACTCACCTGAACTGTTATATAGTCATACTGTACTGATGAAATCGTTTTATAACAGCACAGTTTCTACTATTCACTCACCTGAACTCTTATATAGTCATATTGTACTGATGAAATCATTTTATAACAGCACACTTTCTACTCTTCACTCACCTGAACCGTTATATAGTCAGATTGTATTGATGAAATCATTTTATAACAGCACACTTTCTACTCTTCACTCACCTGAACCATTATATAGTTAGATTGTACTGATGAAATCACTTTATAACAGCACACTTTCTACTCTTCACTCACCTGAACCGTTATATAGTCAGATTGTACTGATGAAATCATTTTATAACAGCACAGTTTCTACTCTTAATAATAGAAACTGTACTGTTATAAAATAATTTCATCAGTACAATCTGACTATATAATGGTTCAGGTGAGTGAAGAGTAGAAAGTGTGCTGTTATAAAGTGATTTCATCAGTACAATCTGACTATATAACGGTTCAGGTGAGTGCCACTCACCTGAACCGTTATATAGTTAGATTGTACTGATGAAATCATTTTATAACAGCACACTTTCTA
>NW_013744731.1:0-1413 GCF_000517525.1 Limulus polyphemus
TTTTACAGAACATATTAAAAAACACACATATGTAAAACAATAAGCTGTTCAATGTATGTTGACTGTTAAAAAAAAATCAAGAAAATTTCAAATCCAAATGTTTATAACACAATAATAATCATTCATTGTTTAGAAGGAAATTTAAAGGAAAACATTTTTGGTGTCTGCAGATTTCAGGTTTTTTTATTAAACAGATGTGGTGATTAACACCTTATTCAGAACATGTCTTACGAGCAAAAAACACAAAAAAGATGACAGGTAGAACCCACTTTGAGAGAAAGTCAAGCAAATCAGAGCCCTACTCATAACACCCCCTGACCTTTCACCAAAAATGAACACACACGAAACTACCAGTATCAATCTTTCGTGTTTTTTTTTTTCAATTTTCTGCTGTCGAAATCAAGTCGCTTCGACTTTAAAATCTTATTAAACTTTAAATGTAATGTACAATACATGACGGACGTTTTCTAGAAAGCGATTGGAGTCTAGGTATTACATGCACACAAACTGTAGGCTATAATTCTCTGTAATGGTATAATCCATTAGGCCTATATTAAAACTTTTTGGCGGTAAAAAATAAGAGAATTAAATACCACCTTTAATTTTCTAAACCGTTTTCCGCTATTAGATTTTATGACAAGCGAGACGTGTAGTTCCTTTTACTGGTGTGTGTGTTTGTGTCCTTGGGTCGTGTGTTCCACAACAGAACTACAAGAAATTTAGTTTCATCAGTAGATTAAAATTCGCTGAAAGAAGAAGAAAAATATTTAGTTTGTGCTCTAAATGACATTTTCAACATAAACAGGTTTAAGATATTGATTATGGTTTTCATTTATTAAAGTTCTAATGCGTGAACACGGTTTATTATACGTCACGGATATACATAAATATATTTAACATGTATACAGTGTATTAAGTCCCCCAGTGGCACAGCGGTATGTCTGCGCACTTACAACGCTAGAAACTGGGTTTTGATACCCGTGGTGGGCAGAGCACAGATAGCCGAATGTGTAGCTTTATGCTTAAACTACATACAAAGAAATAAAAACAGTGTATTATACGTCACGACCACTGTTAAAAAAACACAAAAAAAAACGTGATTGAAACGGGTACAAGCCCCACAGAAAAATGAGATTCCTTTAAATGTGTCTTTTTTTTGCTCTACATTATTGCGATGTTGACAAAATTGTGAAAAACAAATAAATGCAATTAGTTTTGAGAATACTTGTACGAAACACTTACTTGGCAGACGAAGTAAAAATAGGAGGCCATCTTGTCCTACTCATTAATGACCAGTTCTTGTTTCTACGGTGGCAAGGTCATACAAGATCTAATTCGGCCACTACCTGGAAATATCTGAAAACATACGCACAGAAAACATATCTGGAAATATAAATACAGAAAACATATCTG
>NW_013744732.1:0-2489 GCF_000517525.1 Limulus polyphemus
ACTGAAATATACGTTTCAAAACTGCATACACCACATTTTGACTTAAAAAAGTATACATGTGGTTTTGTGGGGTTTTTTCAATTACTAAAACGTCCAATAGCACAGTGAAGTAACCATTTTTCGATAAGTCATTGATATCAGGTGGCTTGATATCCATTGGTGATGAAATGTATGTAACGGACATTTTAAATAATGCTAGTAGAACCGAAAATGTACCATTTATTCAACTCTTTATTCGAAGTTTTATGTATGAATTATGATTAAGTTAATATTACATTCAAAACCAGTCATCTTCTACAATACCTGATGGTTTGGATATCGTAAATATTTGTGTATAAACACAGTCCATGTGTTTTGACATTGATCTCTCTCATTCCACTCCTACTATAAGCTGTTATAATCATTTTCATGAGAACAGACGTGACTATTAATTAGTTTTATTATTAAATATATTTTTTGCTTACAACAGGATTTTATTGATCATCATATAATCTTGTTACAGATAACAATTAATTACAGATATTTCATAGCGGTACGCCGTACTGGCCTACTTTCACCACTGTTATTAACATTTTATGAAAAGTATAGTTCAAGACAGGTAACACTTACATTAACACTTAAAGCCATCTGTTATAAAACACAAGTTTGACATTGTTTTACTTATACATTTAAGCGTTTTAAATAGTGAGCATGCGCACAAATAGAACAATTGTTATATAAGAATACATATAATTTGAGTAAAAGTTGATTCCATCTCAGAGAAATAACTGTGTTTCTTAGGTTTAGCGTGTTATACGTTGTGTGACGATTAAAGCTTACTTATTAAAATAACTTTTAATTTTTTGGTGCAAAATAAAGAAAGAAATAAGAACGGATTCTGTAAGTAGATATTTTTGTCATATTTATAGTAATGGTGGGAAGTAATTCAAAACAGTAACAATTCAAACCTTACAAAGTTTACTTTTTAAACTTGTTTCATGATCATTTCTACTTTACTAATTTCACAAGGTTAATAAACATTTACTGTTTACAATAACTTAAAATGGGATTTATCAATTTCAAAAAGTAATTATTGATGAAATTTAATGATATATATTAAGTACTTTTTCTATTAACTTGTATGTTTGCAACTCTATCGAAACAAAACAACTGGAAATTTGTTTTGTTTGTCGTATTAGACGTTTTAGTAATTGAAAAAATATCACAAAATTCCAAATATTTCATAGTGGTACACCGTACTGGCCTACTTTTACCACTATTATTAACATTTTATGAAAAGTACAGTTCAAGATAGGTAACACTTACATTAACACTTGAAGCCATCTGTTATAAAACACAAGTTTGACAAAGTATAGCAAATGTAGAATAACCTGTCTTACGCTTACGTTATAGGTGCTTAAGTGTGAACACAATCAGTCAGCACTCTGTCGAGTCTCGCTCCCCCAAATACTTTAATATTTGACTGAAAAACAGTGCCTTAGTAAAAACAATAACATATCCTTTCAACATACTGTATCATTGTTTAATTCAACATAGTTTTATCAACTTAATAATTAGTTAGTATTAAAATTAATTCAGCATCTTTGTTTTCGGCCCATTTTCGACGGCCCCAGAGAAAATACTTCACGGTTTGCAGGGGGGCCGCCGCTCCCACTTTGGGAATAACTATATTATTCTAACAGGTTCAGGAAAGCCCCTAATTTCAATCTAATGCTATTATATTGTACAAGTACAAAGTTCTGTCTTTCTTTTTCCCTATAAAATCTAAAGTTCACTTTTAAACGAACTGTATGTTCAAAAATATGTTTAGTGTTATAGCCAAAGTTCTTTATAACAACAGTTCACCCACTAGTGACGTGTGCATTAGCGTTGTATGTTGTTTCTGGATCAGTTGAGGTCTTAAATGCGCTGCTATATGAGATTTTCCGCTTCCATGAGGAACATTAAATGCTATATTATTCGAAATTTTGTCCTGTGATTCTACATTTTGTAACAATCATAGTAAATATATGACTGTAAAATACAGTTCGCCAAAGTGGTGGCATTCCACAACAATAGCATGAGCAAAACGTTTTTACAAAGTATATTAAACCCTGTGTACAATGTATGAAGACCTAGATTTGATAATATAAACAGTATACATTTCTTATATTATTTAGCAAAAAAAAACAATAGCACTTGAAATTGACTGATGCTGGAAAAACGACATTTGGGAGTAATATTTAAAGAATATTTACGTTTTATATTATTTGCTGAAAATGGAGGTAACATTTACAGAAAAGGACTTTTTACGTTACCACCACCGCCCCTTTGGTATATTGTTTAATATGTTTTCAAGCCACTGTTGTCTCGAAAAACGATTACGTCACTCTGTTGTATACATTCTATACACAAATTTAGTAGAATGTTATTCGTCGACCTCTGTTTTATTTCAACTTGTTTTAAACTACAAATATGTAGCGGGACTTGTACAACTGTAAAAATATAAG
>NW_013744733.1:0-1975 GCF_000517525.1 Limulus polyphemus
GACAGTCCTGGAAATGCCGAGTCAAATTCGAAATCATGTTTTGGAAGGTAATCCTTGCACTGCCGAGTCTAATCTGAAATCATATTTTGTAAGACAGTCCTGGAACTGCCGAGTCAAATCTGAAATCATGTTTTTTTTTGTAAGGCAATCCTGGAACTGCCGAGTCATATCTTGGGTGCGGAATAAAACTTTAAATGTTTGTGTTATTCAAACACTGAGAAACGCTCAAGCTATATGTAGTTAAAGCTTTTTTTTCTTTTTTACTTTGTTTTTGTTATTTTCGGAGTTTTCGTCATTCTACTAGTTTCAATTAATCTTTTTTTTTTTCAAGGATTAACCCTAGCAATTATCTTAAATTAGATATGAAGGATTCCACCTTTTACTTTAGCCATATATTATCAAATTTCAAATGAAGTGAAAAAATGGTTGTAGCCATTTATGAGTTGTTTCTTCACATCACACATAAGATATTGATCTAATAACGTTGCCTACCTCACCACTCGCCCATAGGACTCAATCCTGGTACAGAGGTTATGAGAAATCAATAATTTAATTCACTTCCATTACATGAAATTGGTTTAAATAAAGTAGTGATGTCAGTGACATTCATTTGAAAAAACATTAAAATACGGTGCATAAAATTATGCTGAGTAAGTTTTCCAATGCTAAAATATAGAGCATTTGCGTTCTTGTTCTCTTTGTTACCGTTTTTAAGAGTTTGTTTTATTTGGTGTTGTGAATTATAGAATAGTTTTGTTATCTTTTAATATCTGTAGCACATGAGTGTAATTGTCGAGTGAATGTTATGACTTTAATAACAGAGTTTTGACACGAAAACTGGTTAATGGCTTTCTATGCCCATCCGATCTAACACTGTTCTTTCTCAGTAACAGTAAGTGGTACCGAAATACAAATTACTGGGGTATTCACTAGTTATAGATTCATTTTCTACAGTCTAACATCTTTGAATTTTTGAAGTTAACATCATTATCGTTATTGGTTTTGGACATTTATAAAAAGCCAGGACTTGGCGTGACTTAATGTTTAGCGTGCCGGACTGTGGATACGAGGGTCCATGGTTCGCGTCACGTTGCCGAAGGTAAAATCGTTCTTCGCACTTTGGAGCCGTGTGTGTGCGTTGTAAGAGTGACGGTCAAATCCCACTGTTCGACTAGGGTAGCCCGAAAATTGGCGGTGGGTGCTGTTGGTTAGCTGCCTTCTCACTAGTCTATTAGTTCAAAATCAGGTACCTCTTGTGTAGCTTTGCATGAATATCTGAAACAAACTAAAAGGAAGAGAAGTCGACAAATTATGATTTTTTGTATGTGAGGTACTTTTGCTACAACACAAACTATTTTACTAGTGTTCTGTGTTCATAAAATAACGTATTAATAACTTACATGTTGCGAATAACGCTTTTTAATTCTTGTTTTATTAATCGTGAATTCATTTTTCTATAAAAATAAACCAAAATACAATGTATTATTAACCCCTTCACTTATTAAATACTAGCATATTAAATCATTTGCATTTTAACATTTGAAATTTCTTTGGGAAAATTATCACCACAATACACTTTTACATATGATATGGCCTGGCATGGCCAGGTGGTTAGGGCACTCGACTCGCAATCTGAGGGTCGCGGGTTCGAATTTCCGTCCCACCAATCATGCTCGCCCTTTCAGCCGTGGGGGCGTTATAATGTGACGGTCAATCCCACTATTCGTTGGTAAAAGAGTAGCCCAAGAGTTGGCGGTGGGTGGTGATGACTAGCTGCCTTCCCTCTAGTCTTACACTGCTAAATTTGGGACGGGTAGCGCAGATAGCCCTCGTGTAGCTTTGCGCGAAATTCAAAAAAACAAACAAACAAACCATATGATATAAACGTAATCCACTATTTTAATTATTATCATGATTAGATAATAGTTATATTAAACCTTCTTCTCATCCCATTCAGTTATTACTTTCTAGTTTT
>NW_013744734.1:0-5028 GCF_000517525.1 Limulus polyphemus
ATAACCTAATGAAAGCCTAACAAGAACCCTAAATGACAACCTATTTATCATATAAAGAAATATTATTCAACTGATAAACAATGAACGCCAAATAGTGGTACTTAACAAAAGTAAAACCTGAATAAGTATATATTAAATTATTGTAAACAGTAGATATTTATTAACTTTGTGTAATTGGTAAAGTAGAAATGATTATCAAATTAGTACAAAGGGTAAAATGTGTAAGGTTTGAATTGTTATTGTCCTGAGTTACTTCCCACCACTGTTATAAATAGAGGGGCACTCAGTAGAACATATACCTTCACCACGCAACGTTTATCATATTCGACTCTCAAAAAATACGAAAATGTTTGCGCATGTCTGTCGTTAGTAGAACAATGAGTAATAATATTATACATATGTCCACCAAGTTTCATCAAATTCTAATCTTTGTTGATTGAGTTATAGACCAAAAATATTGTGAAAAAATTGATTCCATTTCAACAGATAGGGATTTTCTTTGGATTTTCATGACCTTGACCCTCCAAAAATTAATCACTTCTATGTTGTGTCATAATCCAATGATATACTAACTTTCGTACAAATCCAGCCGTTTTTGAGAAATCTTGCTGAAAAACACACAAACAAACAAACAAACACACGCAGGGGGAAACATAACGTTCGTCTACCTTCAGTGGCGGAAGTAAATATGACAAAAATATCTACTTACAGAGTCTGGACAAGATTCTGGCAAAACGTTATGTTAATATATCACACAACGTAAGACACCTAACCTAAAAAACACAGTTCAGTAAGATGGAAATAACTTTTAATCAAATTATATTTATTTTTACATAACAACTGTTCTATTTGTGCGCATGCACACTACTTAGATGTATAGGTATACAAATGTAAACTTGTGTTTGAAAACAGATGGTTTTAACCATTAATGCATGTGTTACCTGTCTGGTACTTTACAGTTATATAAGCAATATATTAGTAGACAAACAAAACTGAGTGACTTTAATATTTTCGGTCAGGCAGTGAAATGAAAACATATAAATAATAAACCATAGGGTCAGTGGTGTTTCCACGTTTATACGTTTGTTTTGGAATTTCGCGCAGAGCTACACAAGGGCTAAAGGCAAGGAAGCTAGTCATCACCACCTACCGCCAACTTTGGGGCTACTCTTTTACCAATGAAGAGTGGGATTGACCGTCACATTATAACGCTCCCACGGCTGAAAGAACGAGTATGTTTGGTGGGACAGAAACCGCGACCTTCAGATTGCGAGTCAAGCGCCCTAACAACCAGGCCATGCCTGGACAGTAACATATACACGTAATTAAAATAGTCCTTCTCTGTTAATGTTACATCAAACATACTGATACGGTTCTAACACCGTTGTTTAAAATGTAGCTCAACGTGTCTGTCATCTATTTTTCTAAGAAAATAAATTAAAAGAAATAAACAAAAAACAACTTAAAAACAAATTAAGAAAACCATGGTAGGAATGTGATGAAAAAATAACATAATAAGACTTTAAGAAAGAAACTGAATGAATCATTAAATTGAGTTATGTAGTGAGAGCCGAGTGCGATGGACTGAAGATCCCGGGCTCGAGACGTGATACTACAAACACTGTGTGCGCATTATAAAACAATCAATCCTAATATTCGGTTAAGAGTAACCAATTTAAATGGCGGTTGCCACCAACTATGTGCCTATCTATGAAGTTCCAAAGTTAGGGAAGGCCGTTTCTACTGTGTGCATAATATGCAAAGTAAACAAATGTTCAGAAAGGAAACACTGTTACCATATGAAACATTTTGTGCTGAATCTAAACATCATTCAGGAGGGTCTTGTGCCGCCAGACTTTCGGGTCAGAACACAGTCGAACCTCAGCACGTTCGAGACCCCCATCCAGTAGACTAATCTCATCACACACTACGACAACAGGCTTCACATAGGTTAGTGGCAATAAAAATATAATATACAGGACTGGGAAACAAGAAAAAACATTACTTTAATGTCTCCACATTTAACCAACGTGATATTAGGAAAAACATTTATTTTTCCTTGTAGAACAGCTTCAACGTTCTATCAGAATAAACAGAAACGATCATCTATGTCATCAACAAATTTATGGAAGAAGCTCGAAGAATGTTACTGGGTACAGGAGGACAAAGAAAGAAGAATGAATACTACAACAGACCTGGAATACAATAACGGAAATAAAATACCGGAAGATACTCCACGACTTCGAGAAAGAATCAGTGAAGAATACAGAGAGAAAGATGAAGAAGTGGTTTGTTACTGAAGGAAAGACAGTGTACATGATCACCAAGAAGATGAAGAGAGACTATGAAAACAATCAGGACACATATCTGCCAACAACATATGGGAGATTTATATCAAATGAGATTGAGAAGATAAAAAGAAAGAAAGAAAGAACATTTCCAGTATATATTGAACATATCTAGCCCATCTGTGATTCCAAACATCTCAGAGGCTAAACAATACCTGGATAGCGGTCTTGACAACGAGGTTGGAGAAACTAAAAAAATAAGAAGATGCCTGGAGAAAATGAAGTCTGTCCAAAGATTATGACAGCTGGAGACTAGATTTTATAACAAAGTAAAAAAGTAGAACAGCATGCTATATGGGGTCTCCATAGCCTTTGAAAAGGACTTTGACAGCCTACATAGTGAGTCTTTGTGGAAAATCTTACTACATTATAGGATCCCACAGGAGATCGTCAATGTCATCAAAAGATTGTATGATGACAACAAGTGTAAGGTGATTTGTGACAACCAGTTTGTAGATAGCTACAATGTAAATGGTGAGGTGAAGTAGGACTGTATTTTGTCTCCCTTCCTATTCATTCTGGTTGTGGACTGGCTTATAAGAATAATCCTAGAGCACAATAACTGGACACATATTTCGGTGCTTGAAGATCTAGATTACATAGATGACGTTAGTCTCATTCAAATCGACATGTTAGCATCTAAGAGAAAACATGGAATTTATTTTCCTTTGCTACAGAAATATCAGAATTGCATGTTACGAAAATACGACGGAGTTAGCTGGGACATGTGTGGAGAATGCCCCATACCCGAGGTGGGCAGAGCACAGATAGCCCATTGTGTAGCTTTGTGCTTAATTATAAACAAACAAAATATATTTATTAGAAATAGTAGAAAAAAATCCAAATTTATTCTTATATTTTTCTGAAGCTACATACTTTTAGGAACGTTTTTGTCTAATTTTCAACAATTTCATTTACTAGTTTTACTTTAGAAATGAAATATGGCGAGAGCAATGCTACCTACTGGAAATTTAGTAGCTGGTAGTCATAAAGATATTTTACTAAGAAAAGAAATTAAACGGAATAAATAAAACAATACTTCAAAAAATTTAGGTAAATTTTGGTAGGAATGCTATAAGAAAATTAAGATATAAAATAAGACTTTGAGAAATAGTTTGAATGAACTTATTTAATGAGGACCAACCTTGAAAGACTGGAGATCTCGGATGCAAGACTTGGTACTACTAAACACTCTTCATATTTTATCTGTTGGTGCACTACAAGATCAACAATGTATCCCAATATTCGGTTAAGAGAAGCCACTTTGGGTGGCAGTTGTCACCAACTGATTTCCTTCTTCCAAAATCCATTCTTTAAAATTAGGGAAGGCTGTTCCTTTTATCTGCACAAGGTATCAATCAGGTATCTTTATTGAATGGCTGAAGACTGCTTTTGTTTTGTTGCTTATTTCTGTTTATCTTTTTAGTGGTTATGGCAATCGAAATTCCTTAGGTTGACAGTTGATAATTGAGAAAGTACCCTTGCTTTCCAATCCAGTGTATAAGGAACTGATTATAAGCTAATATTGAATGCTTATTATGCTGTTGCAGCAAGTAAAAATGAAGAGGAACTGTCAACTCTGAAAGTGCTCTAGCTTCGAATACAATACTCATAGAGTTGGGGTGTAAAATTATTTCAACCAAACATATTTCTCAAGGAGAAATTTAAGTGTCATACCTTTGGACATGATAGCTTTACATGTTATACAGTTTGTATTCATCAGTATCACCAAGTGGATACCAACCACAGTTTTAAAAGGCTTGTACCTACATTTTGAAGCATGGAATGCATTATTAAAAAATAAGTATATATATATATGACCCACTCTTTCAATTCTCTTCACTTTGGTGGCACATAAAGCTTCCACGAGGGATTACCGCTTCCTTCAGTCTGCTGCATATTGTCCAGTTGGTTCCTAGGTTAAGTTGCATTCTTTCCATTCTCTCCCTCTGCCGTCCTTCTTCAGGTCCCTTAAGAATGCCCGCATTTCCTCTTTGCTAGTGGTGTCCATCAAAGGGATATTTTGGAGAGTGCAAAGGATAAACCCGGTTTCTATCGTCGTAAGTCCGCAGACATACCACTGTGTTATTGGGGGTGGGAGGGGCAAACAAAAAATGTGTTATTTAATGTAATTATGTGCACTCACACTTTGAATAGTTCACCTGGAAGGTGATTTTTATATAAAGTATAAAAATGATATTTTTTATCTTACAGTTTCACATTTCTATTGTATAATCTCTAGAACATCATAAATGAATATCAAAAATTGTTTGGAGGTAAATATTTATACTTCATTTTCTATCTATTATCATCAACATATAGTGCAATAAAATGTATAAAATTAGCAAATGGAAATATGTACATACTTTTCAATTATTCATAGAAATTCACTAGAATTGTCATGTTTTTCTTATATGCATATTTCCACATCTTTATCTTTTCACTTATAGTTTATTTATAATTTTCCTTTCACATTTTTTGTTTACTATCTTTTATGCCCATACATTAACTGATGCCCATGGGGCTTTACTAAGGTATTTCAGCTGACTCCCCACACAGACGCATTGATGAAACAATAACCTTTCAAATTACAGATGACAAGTTAAACTTTTAAAAATCATTAAATTGTTCAAATATGATTTTTAAAACACATATAATACATAATTAACTAAAATATAAA
>NW_013744735.1:0-2786 GCF_000517525.1 Limulus polyphemus
TTTCTTGAGTCCCCCGATGGGTCACTTTATGGACTTAGAATGATTAAGTCCAGGGTTCGATTCTCCACGGTGAACAGAGTGCAGAGAGCCCATTGTGTGGCCGCAACCTTTTCTTGAGTGTTAGACTACATGCACTTATTTCTGATTCAATATGTTTTGCTACAAAAATAAAAAAAACGTGATTTCTTATGAAAAGAAAACGCGAAAAAAAAGTCTAAGTATTTTATAAGATAGAAACAATATCTGTTTCGTGAAAAGGAAGCTAACAGTGGGGTTTTGCGTGATATGAGATATCAATACTATTGATTCGTGATGTAGCTGCATATCATCGAGTCTCTTTAAAAACAATAACATTTTAGAGGCAGGTCTGTAGAATACGGATAATAATTCCAATATTTGATACCATAAGCTACACCTGGTAGATAGATAGCTTTAACAATAAAAACTGAAGATTGGATATAATAGTTCCAATATTCGACGCTAGGAGAAGGTTTTTGTGGATAGCTTTAACAATTAAAAACTTAAACTGGATATAATAATTCCAATATTCGATACCATAAGCTACACCTGGTAGATAAGTAAACACCGTTGACAAGAAATTGTTTTCAAAATGAATCATTAGAGATACAAAAACGTATTTATTTTATGTTATTTTTCAAGGCCTACTTAAAGCTCAGAGGGTTCTACTTTGTAAGAATGAATGAATCCTCTGATGGTTTCGTGTGGGCTAGATAATAACAGAGTGGACAGCTGACAATCAGTCATATAGAGTCTCTCTACCAAGGTCGCGTGCCGGGGGTTCCCGTCAAGGTGCGGCTGGGTCGAGAAGTCATTTTATTAGAAAAACCCCTCATTTTACCGATATGGTGAGCCCGAAAATAACAGGGCTCTTAAAGAGGGTTCCAACCTTCGGTAAGTATCTATTAACGGAAGGCTGTAATTGTAACGCGGGAGGGCACACAGAGCGGATTCGAGTCCATTCTATGCGGGAAAAATACAGTTTCTTCAGGATGTCTATTAGATGCAGTTAGAAGAATCCATAACACACATTTTCTAATTTCAAGGGAACCAATTATCTTATAATAACCGAGAGAAAGACGTAACGTATTATTTTCTATGCTACTTCCTTTGAAGACCAGGAGTAAGACGTACTGTTGACCTTCCCAGAACAAAAGATTGAAGAAGGTTTTTCTAGAACAGTAAGAAACAAAAAAAAACAAACAACAACAACAATGTAGTCACTAACACCCTAGGCCCGGCATGGCCAGGTGGTTAGGGAGCTCGACTCGCAATCTTCGGGTCGCGGGTTCGAATCCCCGTCACACTAAACATGCTCGCCCTTTCAGCCGTGGGGGCGTTATAATGTGACTGTCAATCCCACTATTCGTTGGTAAAAAAAGAGTAGCCCAAGAGTTGGCGGTGGGTGGTGATGACTAGCTGCCTTCCCTCTAGTCTTACACTGATAGTTCTCGTGTAGCTTTGGGCGAAATTCAAAACAAACAAAGTCTAACACCTTGATCACTCGTAGCCTCAGAGTTAAATTTATTAAACTACTTAACTTGAGTAATTTAAAACGATACATGAAGTTGTCTAATTTGGAATATATTGTCAATTTGTAAATTAACGAAGGTTCAGTCAAGTATTTAAACAATATTATACAACCGCTCTGGTAGTAAAGCTTACTTCTTTCTTTGGTGTAAGTTTAGATTAAATAACCAAAAACTGATAGATCTTTAACTGTGGGTGTTCCCATTATAGTTTTATCTGGCTTGAATAATCGTTTTCTCTTGCACTAAAGATCTTGCTGCACGAGACGTTTTCTTTCATAATGCGCGTCTTCACGTGAATAAAACGTAAATGTGTATATATACCCGCTTTTCTTTGGCAGAGGCGCTTACGATTAATATTGCCCTGCACTGACAGGAAAAAAAAAACAAACTGAAGCGTACAAAGGGACTAATAGGTGGGGATCCACCCTACCTCCTCCTCTTCACTTCATCTTATACTGAAACAAAATAACGTCACGCACATGCCGTTGGTCATCCCTGGGCACATGCAAGGGACAAATAACGTATCCATCTTGTGAACCGCAACTTCTCGAACATTCTCATCAGCCACGGCAGTCTGTAAAATATAGATGTTCAGAGTTTCTTCAAAAATTATTTTCGCTGTTAAAACGAAGTACTATGGCTTTGTTGCATTTTGTACTAGGATTGTTTTGTTCTTAAGCACAAAGCTATATTGTGGGCTATCTGTGTTGTGCCCACCCTGGTTACCGAAACCCGGGTTTTAGCGTTATGAGCCTGTACAAGTAAACGGATTATAAATGGTTTAATAATATGCATGATACAATATGTTCTGTTCAGTTGAAGATGTTCGTATTTAAGATCCGCTACACATCCAATATCAGACGTTCTACTAGCGTCGGATATTGGAACTATTATATTTAGTTTCAGTTCTGATTGTTAAAGCTATTTATAAGACGTTCTCCTAGCTTCGAATATTGGAACTATTATATCCAATTTCAGTTTTTATTGTTAAAATCGTCTGTCCTCTTTTCCGTTACGAACACGGAAAATTCTCAACCTTAAAATATTTTAAGGTTGAGAATTTTCCGTGTTCGTAACGGGAAAGAGGACAGACTAGGTCTGTCCTCTTTCCCGTTACGAACACGGAAAATTCTCAACTTTAAAATAGTCTGTCCTCTTTCCCGTTACGAACACGGAAAATTCTCAACTTTAAAATAGTCTGTCCTCTTTTCCGTTACGAACACGGAAAATTCTCAG
>NW_013744736.1:0-1067 GCF_000517525.1 Limulus polyphemus
TGTCACTGCATGATATGTCGTACTAAGGACATCTTACTGCATGAAACATCTACTATAGACATGTCACTATATGAAACATCGTACTAAAGACATGTCACTGCATGATATGTCGTACTAAGGACATGCCACTACATGAAACATCGTACTAAAGACATGTCACTAAATGAAACATCGTACTAAAGAAGTACCACTACATGAAACATCGTAATAAAGTCATGTCACCACATGAAACATCGTACTAAGAACTTTCCACTACATGAAAAATCATACTAAAACATGTCACTATATGGAACATCAACTTAAAGACATATTACTACTTGAAACATCGTACTAAAGACATGTCACTAAATGAAACATCCTACTAAAGACAAGTCACCACATGAAACATCTTACTAAATATATGCCACTACATGAAACATTGTACTAAATACATGTCACTGCAAGAAACATAATACTAAGTTCAAGTCACTATAAGAAACATCGTCCTAAAGACATGTCACTGCATGATACTTCGTACTAAGGACATATCACTACATGTAACATCGTACTAAAGACATGTCACTATATGAAACATCGTACAAAACTCATTTCACCAAATGAAACATCGTACTAAGAACATGCCACTACATGAAAGATCATACTAAAACATGCCACTATATGGAACATCAACTTAAAGAGATGTTACTACATGAAACATCGTACTAAAGACACGTCACTACATGAAAAATCCTACTAAAGTCAAGTCACTACATGAAACATCGTACTGAAAACATGTCACTACATAAAAAATCACTAAAGGTAACATCGTATTAAAGACATGTCCCTACATGAAACATCTTACTAAAGCCATGTCACTACATGAAACATCTTACTAAAGCCATGTAACTACATGAAACATCTTACTAAAGCCATGTCACTACATGTAACATCATACTAAAGACATGTCACTACATGAAACATCCTACTAAAGACAAGTCACCACATGAAACATCGTATTGAAAACATGTCACTACATAAAACATCACTAAAGGTAACATCTTACTAAAGCCATGTAACTACATGAAACA
>NW_013744737.1:0-1552 GCF_000517525.1 Limulus polyphemus
TTGTAGTGACATGTTTTAAGTACAATGTTTCATGTGGTGATATGTCTTTAGTAGGATGTTTAATGTAGTGACGTCTTCAGTACGATGTTTCATGTAGTGACATGTTTTAGTATGATTTTTCATGTAGTGGCATGTTCTTAGTATGATGTTACATGTAGTGACATGGCTTTAGTAAATGTTTCATGTAGTGACATGTCTTTAAGTTGATGTTCCATATAGTGACATGTTTATATGATTTTTCATGTTGAGGCATGACTTTAGTAAAATGTTTCATGAAGTGGCATGTCTTTTGTACGATGTTTCATATAGTGACATGTCTTTAGTACGATGTTTCATTTAGTGACATGTCCTTAGAACGATGTATCATGCAGTGACATGTCTTTAGTATGATGTTACATGTAGTGACATGGCTTTAGTAAGATGTTTCATGTAGTGACATGTCTTTAAGTTGATGTTCCATATATTGACATGTTTAATATGATTTTTCATGCAGTGACATGGCATTAGTGTAAAACATCGTACTAAACACATGTCACGATATGGAACATCAACTTAAAGACATGTTACAACATGAAACATTTTACTAAAGCCATGTCACTATATAAAACATCCTACTAAAGACATGTCACTTTATGATACATCGTACTATGGATATGTATCTACATGAAATATCGGTCTAAAGCCATGTCACTACATGAAACATCGTACTAAAGACATGTCACTACATGTAACATATAACTAAAGACATGTCACTACATGAAATATCGTACTAAAAACATGTCACTACATGAAAAATATAACTAAAGACATGTCACTACATGAAATATCGTACTAAAAACATGTCAATACATGAAACATCGTACTAAAGACATGTCACTACATGAAACATCGTACTAAAAACATGTCACTACATGAAAGATTATAATAAAGCCATGTCACTACATGTAACATCGTACTAAAACATGTCACTGCATGATACATCATACTAAGGACATGTCACTATATGAAACATCGTACTAAAGACATACCACTACATGAAACATCGTAATAAGTCATGTCATCACATGAAACATCGTACTAAGAACATGCGACTACATTAAAAATCATACTAAAACATGTCACTATATGGAACATCAACTTAAAGAGATGTTACTACATGAAACATCGTACTAAAGACATGTCACTACATGAAACATCCTACTAAAGACAAGTCACCACATGAAACATCGTACTGAAAACATGTCACTACATGAAACATCTTACTAAAGCCATGTCACTACATGTAACATTATACTAAAGACATGTCACTACATGAAACATCGTACTAAAAACAATTCACTAAATGTAACATCGTACTAAAGACATGTCACTACATGAAACATCTTACTAAAGCCATGTCACTACATGAAACATCGTGTAGTGACATGTTTTTAGTACAATGTTTCATGTGGTGATATGTCTTTAGTAGGATGTTTCATGTAGTGACGTCTTCAGTACGATGTTTCATGTAGTGACATGTTTTAGTATGATTTTCCATGTAGTGGCATGTTCT
>NW_013744738.1:0-1962 GCF_000517525.1 Limulus polyphemus
TAATATAGATCTAAGATTGCAGTGAGTAGTCTTACGACAATGCATCTAATATGAGCGGCAAATATGTTGACATGCAATACTTTATCTAAAAAAAAAGGAATCACCTAGCAGACTATATTCCCTGCTATGCTCATGTGCTCAATTTGATTGGACAATGCATTTTGGATTGTTGTACTAAAGCTTGTTTATCCTTTGCCTTGTGCAGAAGATTCATGTGTTTTTCTCAGCTTCAACCCGCCTGTGGAAGCAGCTATACGATGTGCTTGAAAAGACTTGGGTTCTCGTCGGTAAGTAGATTATCAGATACAAAATGTAGCGCTCATTCAGACACAATGCGAGTGTTAAAAATGGGGTACAAAGCCTTGCTTTCATTAGAGAAGGTTACTCTGAACAGCCTCAAGTGTGCACAGAGTCAAGAAGCCTTATGCTATAACTGGAACAACTAGAAACAGATTCGGTGACGAGGAACCTATTTTGAGACTAATAATGGCTGGAGACGGCTTGAATGGGTAATGAAGAAAGACTTTAATATAAGTTTAACATAACAGCAAATGTACAACGTTGTACATTTGCTGTTATGTCAAATTTATATTAAAGTTTTTCTTCATTACCCATTCAAGCCATCTCCAGCCATAACTAGAAACAGGTATAATGACAAAGTCAAGAAGCCTTATTCTACAACTGGAACAACTAGAAACAGGTATAATGACAAAGTCAAGAAGCCTTATGCTACAATTAGAACAACTAGAAACAGATATAATGACAAAGAAGCCTTATGCTACAATTAGAACAACTAGAAACAGGTATAATGATGGAATTATAGAGGGTTATCCTGGAGAGATTTCACAAGACAAGTCGTTCATTAAACTCCCAAATGGATGTCAGTACATCTTCTCATCTACTAAAATTTGTTTGTTTTTGAATTTCGCGCAAAGTTACAAGAAGGCTATCTGCGCTAGCCGTCCCTAATTTAGCAGTGTAAGACTAGAGGAAAGGCAGCTAGTCATCACTATCCACCGCCAACTCTTGGGCTACTCTTTTACCAACTAATAGTGGGATTGACCGTCACATTATAACGCCCCCACAGCTGAAAGGGCGAGCATGTTTGGTGTGACGGGGATTCGAACCCGCGACCCGCAGACTGCGAGTCGAGCGCCCTAACCACCTGCCCATGCCGGGCCTAAAATTTGTTAAGAGATTCGTGCCAAAATTACAAGATTCATTTCCTGCATAAGAGGAAAAGAGCAAACAGTTGTCAGGATCCAATAAATATAAAGTCAAAAGATCAAGGAAAAGGAAGAGAAGTAGCGATGGGACGAAGGGAACACTGAGGACAGTGATTTTTCTTTTTCTACTCAATATAAAGTTCAGACTTTCTTAACGATAACTGACAAACTGTCATTTGAACTAGACAATAGAATAGAGACTTATAAAAACTTTAGTTGAAAATTTGGGTTTTTATAAAGCTTAGAGTACACAGCGTGGTCACAAGTAAATATACACCACCTTTTCAGAAAAAATGAAAATTTTCAGTCATATTCACATTTATTGATAAATTTATAATTTAATTAATATCTAGTAGATATTTCCTTCGCTTCGTGGAGTTCGTTGACCCTTTGGGGCATCGTGAGAATTATCTCGTCAATTTTAGATTGTGGGATTTTCGCCCACTCTTGCTTCAAAACTTGGAGTAAATCGCTCTTCGAAGTTGTTTTTTTTGGTTATTTTTTGACTTGCCGGTCGAGTATGGTCCAGAGGTTTTCGATGGGGTTCATGTCAGGAGATTGGCTCGGCCAGGGAAACTTCTGGATACCATTCTCTTCCTGCTACTTTTGGGTGTTTCTAGCAGTGTGACACGGTGCTCCATCTTCCTGGAACAACGTTGTGTTCTTGTCCACGAAACCCAAGGAATAAAGTGGCAAGAGTCCTTCTTCCAATATTTCGACGTATTTCGCAAAATTT
>NW_013744739.1:0-1974 GCF_000517525.1 Limulus polyphemus
GAAATGGTCCTGAAATTGCATGTCTCCCATGAAACAATGCGTAAACACTTAAGGAATATGGGAAAACTCCTTAAAGAAGGTGTTTGAGTGCCTCACGGACTCTCCGATGATCATCATTTCCAACGTGTGAACGTTGCTTAGTCTCTTCTGAACCATTTCTGAACAAAATTGTCACCGGTGATGAACAATGGATTCTCTATGCGAATATTAAATGCCAAAAACAATGGCTCAGTCCTAGACAAAAACCACTTCTGACCCCAAAACCTGGACTCCATCCGCAGAAAGTGATGCTTTGCATTTGGTGGGACATCAAAGGAGTAATTCATTTCGAATTCCTCAATCCACAGCGAACTATCAATGCAGTGATCTATAGTTAGCAACTGGAACGTTTAAATCAAGCCCTTCATCAGAAACGTCCTTCACTCGTCAATAGGAAAGATGTTCTTCTTCTCTACGACAGTGCACGTCCACATGTGGCACGTTTGACCCAACACAAAATTATGGAATTGGGTTGGGAGGTTCTCCCCCCACCCACCATATTCTCTAGATATGGCACCATCAGATTACCATCGACACGTTTTTTACTTCAAAGCCAAGTGATTTCTTTAATCAGGGCATTTACAACCTGACTGTAAGAAGGAAAAGCATTATCAATAAGAATGGAGACTATTCCATTTAATAAATGTTTTGTTTTGATATATAAGTTGTTCGGGTTTTTTCATCTAACAAAGAGGGATTTCTTTCTTGAGGACCTAATACATTCTTTCATACTTCCCTGGTAACTCTGATAGAACTAAAGTAGTTGTGATACATTGTGCCATACTTCCTTGGTGACTTTGGTGGAACTAAAATAGTTTGATACATTGTGTAATACTTCCATGGTTACTCTGACAGAACTAAGATAGTTTTGATATATTGGTCATATTTCTCAGATGACAATTACGGAACAAAGCATGTTTTTATATTTGTGTAATATTTTCCTGACGAGAGAACAAACATTATTTTCATACATATTCTCCTGATGACACTGATAGAGCTAATACTGGAAAATTCGTTGTCACCTACCTTCTTAATGTTCAACAATCATGATGACTACACGATACTTGATTGGTATGGTACCAAATGATTGGTATTCAGTGAAACAGCGATAAGATCGAAGGCTTATAATTCTAAAATTCGGAATTCTGTTCCCGCGGTTGATAAAGTACAGATAGTTCATAGTTTAACTTTGCGCTAAAACAAATAATAGTAAATACTTTTCTGTACATAATGTGTTCATGACACTTATAAAGTTATGTGTATTAGTAGAATTGTGCATATACATAGAAAGTTATGGAGATTTTGAATGATCAAGTCGAGGCCAAACTCTAAATTAAACAAAGCTTCGAAACGTGACTACCATGTTCCGTATAAGAGCAATCCCCGTATATTCTAGATATTAGCGTTCTTATAATACAATTACTGCATGTAACAATGATTTGTTAAAGGGAAATTTATCTTAAATTCCATTGTATCAAAGATATAAAGACATTTTCTATATAGTGGCTTATAATTAAAACTTGATATCACTATAAACGGTTAAACCCAGTTAAAAATTTGCCATCACCACATTATGTTAAATACAATTAAAATTTGATATCACCATATCATGTTAAACACAGTCAAATATTTGCTATCACATCCTGTCAAACGCTGTTAAAAAACATGCTATCATTTTAAACATACTTAGAAATTTGCTATTACTACATCATGTTAAACACAGTTCAAACTTGTTATCACCATAGCATGTTAAATACAGTTAAAAACTTGTTATCACAACATCATGTTAAATATAGTTAAAAACTTGCTATCACCATATCATGTTAAATATAGTTAAAAACTTCTCATCATTTAAACATATTTCTTTAATTCCTTCAACTCACGAGAATGAAGGGTTGAACAGGTGGATTGAAAAATAACCTATCTGAAATTGTA
>NW_013744740.1:0-1112 GCF_000517525.1 Limulus polyphemus
AGCAAGTTTTGGTTAACGGGGGATTCGAACCCGCGACCCACAGATTGCGAGTCGAGTGCCCTAACCACCTGGCCATATCAGGAAATGTTAATTGCTTTGAGGTTATGTTTAAAAACTAAACTTTAGCCTCCCTTTTTATTTCTGTAAAAGACTACAAGTAATGTGTGTTTCAAAATATAATCACTTTGATCAGATGTATATATTTAAACAATTTCTTCTTACAGCTTCGTTGAAAATGTTTTTCAGTGTCTCGACATTATCCTTTCTTCTTCGTGGTTTCAATGTTTGTTGAAATAACGAGAAACAAATGACCGGCCATTCTCAGCGCCATCTGGTTCTTTTTTGTATTTGTTCTAATAAATATATTTCTCCTTTTAATGGTAAAATCGAATATCCCTATCGCTTATCTTGACACATGCGGTTACTGATGAACCAAAAGTCGATCAGACAACGATGAATTTCCAAATCGCATTTACTCAGTTTCGAGGTCGCATGTTTTACACGTTGCTGCGCTTATTTAATTCTAAGCATTACGATACATGTAAACTGTAATATAAACTCTAACATATCTCCAGATGCAATTGTTTAAATAGAAAATCACGGCTGTTAACAGAAAATATTCTGTAGTCTTTTCACTATAAGGTTTTTAGATTTCCTGTGTTTTCATACGAATGTCAGTTTGTTAGTTAAACAGGATTTATTAATCAATTAACTTAAGCTACTATTCAGTCCTGATCTAGTTAGGTATCTTAATTTTGGTCGGTAATTGTTAATAACTGCTATCTGTCTCTCGACTGATCGATCTAACTATCTGTTGGTTTATCTATCTGTCAGTATGTTCCCTTATATTACTCAATCAACTAGTAGAATCTCATCCGATCAGATAACAGAGAAGATAACTTGAAAAGAATGTTCCGCTTATGTTTAATAGGTCACTCACATGGGGAATGTTCAATCTTCTTCTGCTTCTATTGACCATCTTCTAGTGTGTGTTAACTTACCTGTTTGATGCTATTCCAAGTCCGGCGACAGATCGAATTATAGATGTTGGCAGACAAGAAAAATTATATATAAAACATAACTTGAATACAGTATTCTGTAACCAAAACTCA
>NW_013744741.1:0-5368 GCF_000517525.1 Limulus polyphemus
AATTTCTCTTCTCGTTCTTCTTGTTTCTTTTCTTGTTTTTGTATTGCTGCCATCAAATCTGCTAAGCTGTAGTTTGATTTTCCGCCTCTCGTTTCCATCTTCTTCTCTTTTTTTTTCTATCCCACTCTCTGACACCAATTTGTTACGTCTCCGTTTGTTAATTAACTTTCCAACGAAGTTACCCGACGAAACTTAAGCGACACAAGTCCTTTCTTAACAAAACTGGTTTATTCTTTCCGAATATAACTTTACCGATACACTTAACTTCAAGAATCGCGCTAAAACAAACGTTAATCAACGAACGTCAACAATACTTCTGACTGCAGTTCAATTACTCACTATCTACACACACATTACATTCCCCTCTTTTATATACCCGCCTACCCTATATCTAGTAAGAACTAGAACATTCGCCAAAGTACAGGATAATTCTAGATAGTAGAGAGCGTGAGAATCACATGATCTCGATGACGCAACAATACAAATTAAAATCAAAGTTCATTAATAAAATATAACATCATAGTATATGCTATTTTTTAACAATTACAACATTCTATAATATTCAAGACATTTCTTCATAAGTCCAATATAAAAATAATAAATTGCTTCAAATATTCTGATATTAATACCTAAGCTTCTCACAGGTTGTTGAGTAACATGGAATGTACTTACCAATTGTCTAACTTTTGTTTCTCATTTCAAGATTTTAATTCAGATTTATAGAATAAAATGTGAATATAAAATGAAAATATTTTATAAAACAATTTATATACTAAACATTTAACTTTACTATCCAATGCTCGGCGAGAGGCTTTCGTTTTTAAAATTTTGTTGTTGTTCTCGACTTGATTTCATTTTATTACTTCGTCTCCATAGTTACTGTTTGTAAATAGTCAATAATAGTGTAGATCCATTTTATTGTTGTTCTTTCTAAGAGCCGTTATAACATACTTTTCATCTCATTTCCGTTGTGCATATATTGTTGTATAGAAGAAATTTTAATTTGATTCATGAGGTGGAAAACGAAGTTTTATAATAGATATCTAAAACATGATAGTACCAAAAAATAACTTTAATATTGTTACGTCTGTGTTCGTTTGTTAATTTTCCGTAGAACTTCTTTCCAAGAAACTTCAGGGATACAAGTCCTCTCTTACATAAAACTAGTTTATTCTTTCTCAATTCAACTTTGCAATACACTTAATTTCCACAGTCACTTTCACTTCATCACACGCTATAATTCACAACGATTCACGATTTTACTTACGGTGCCTATCGTCCGCTCGACTCGATTATCTGTGACTATATCTTCAATCTGTCTATCTGCTACTACAGTTCCGATTAATTATCTTGCTTTATTTGCCGCGCTTAAATACAATAAAAACATGCGTTCAGAACGCACTCGCCTCTTCCAGAACCTTCTCGATACTCATCTCGTGTTACCAGCGTCACGTGACTTCCGCTGTCGTAACAATATGGACGTAAATATTGTTACGTCTCTGTTCGTTTGTTAATTTTTCAAATAAAACTAGTTTATTCTTTCTCGATACAACTTTGCAATACAAAGAATTTCCACTTTGAATCAGCTGTGTTTCATGAATGCTGCAAGTTGTTTGGCATACAAAAGACCAGAACAACGCCACTTCACCTACAGTCTGATGGGATGGTAGAAAAGTACAATTGGACACTGGGAAAGGAATTGGCAAGGTTTTGTAATAGTCGTCAAGATAGCAGGGATGTCTTACTCCCTCCAATGTTGATGGCCTGTAGAACAGCAGAGCATGAAGCCACTGGATACACTCCAGCAAAGCTGATGTTTCGTCGGGAACTTCGATTGCCAGTCGACCTGATAACAAGACGCCCACCTTATGAAGAGTTGCCTGAGAATGTGTCAGAGTTTGTGAAAGTGTTATCGGAAAGGATGGATAATATTCACCATCAAGTTCGTTCAAACTTGAAAACGTCTGCTGATTCGATGAAGCTATCTTATTATAAGAGATCTACTGAAGTCAGCTTTGTACCAGGAGACAAGGTGAGGTTATACAATCCAACGAAATTAATACCAGAACAAATGACACTGCTGAAGACGTGTCACCTGAAAAAAACCACAATCGAAGATGAAACTCTACCCGATCTAGAGAAGGGAAACAGTGAAGCCGTTAATAAAGTTATTACCACTGATGTGACTGTTACCAATAATGGAACATTTCCTGATGGAGCAGCTGAACCCCACGTGAAGCAGAAGTAAACGAGACTGAGACCAGTACGGAAGAAGATACATCCTGTAAAATTAAGAGACTTTGTTGCATTTTAATTTTGTATTCATAAATTCTGTACATTTAATTAAGTTATTGTTAATTATCTATTGGTTTAATGTAAGTGGCTATTGTTCGGGGCGAACAATACTAAGTGTTACGACAGTGGAAGTCACATGATGCTGGTAAGATGTGATGAGTATGTAGAAAGTTCATGAAGGTGCGAGTATATTCTAGACGCCCTCTACTGTAGTATATAAGCCCAGCAAATAAAACGAAGAATAATTTTGCAGATAGAGAGACTGAAGATATAGACACAGATAATCGAGTCAAGTGAGCGGTAGTAACTGTCAGTAAAGTGCGTGAATCGTAACACTGGTAACACATCATGAGTTTCTATAAGTATCATGCCTTTTCCTGAAAACTCTAGTCTTTTCCAGGTGCCCTTCATTTTAGTATATAAGTCCGGCAAAAAATTGCATATGGATAGATATAGAGACAGATAATTGTGTCAAGCGAGCGGTAGTGACGGTAATATAAAGTTTGTGTTTTGTTATCGATATTGAAAACGTACTGACTGTGGAAATTCTGTGTATTACAAAGTTGTATTGAGAAAGAATAAACTAGTTTTAATTAAGAAAGGACTTTTATCTCTGAAGTTTCTCGGAAAGAATTTCTAAGGGAAATAAACAAACAAGCAGATACGCAACAATATTCTCTCTCACAGTTGAGCAAGTATATTGTTTTGTTTACAAACTGTTTGGATCTAATAAATCAAACTGTGATAGTTTTAATGATTGGAACCATGAAGAATGAGTTTTGCCCATGCATTAAAACAGTGAAATACATCGAAATGCAATGATTTTATTGATAATGTAAGGAAACAGAAGGATTAACACTGAACTGGTCCACCAGCATGCAAATGAAGCTGTATACTGGAAAAGTGTTCTATAACGAGTACTAGGTCTTATAATGTTTCTAAACGAGCATGGATTGCCATTTCAAGGAACAAATGAGATTATCGGATCGTCTAACGTTGGTAATTATTTGGTCGTATTAGAATTGTACGATACATTTCTTTCACAACACATTAGATAGTGTGGTGTTATGTATTGAGAATTTGAAACAATACAAGGCCGCGTTAAGTAATTTGACTTTTGCTAGTTGAGACGTAACTTGGATTTAGGTTTAGAAATACTCCGGTATTTTATTTACTTTGTGCTATTCGCCAACAAGATTGATTCACACCGTTTTTAGTTTTGACACAAATAAGCTTTAATACATATACACAACACTATAATCTGCAATAGGAACCATTAATTATTACAGACAAAGTTTTATAGACAGAAATTTCAATAACTTACAAATAGCCTAAAAGCGTTTTTCTAGTTCAGATTCTCCTTGATATTGTTACGACAGCGGAAGTCACGTGACGCTAGTAACACGTCATGAGCTTCTAGAAAATTCATGTCCCTTCGTGAAACCTCAAGTGTTTTCTAGATATGCGGTATTCTTGTATATAAGACCGCCAAGTAGTGACGGCAACAATGCAGTTCAATTGCAGACAGAGATAGAGATGGACAGTTGGGTCGAGCGCATGTGTCGTTCGTTGTGAATTATAGCGTTTGTTAAGTTATAGCGTGACTATGGAAATTATGTGTATTGTAAAGTTGTATTGAGAAAGAATAAGCCTTTTTAATTTAAGAAAGGACTTGTGTCGCTTAAGATTCATTGGAAAGAAATTATACGGGAAATTAACAAACGAACACAGAGGCGTAACAATATCCAGCGAAGTGTATGTACAATAATTGACAGGAAACTAGCTAGCTTTGTCAGGCACTTAACTGTTGGACCGTTGAAGTAAGATAATATTTTCAGAAAATCACCAATGTCCTTTGAAAAATTAATAATAATCTTGGGGAGATATTAACGTTCAATGGGAATTCACAGACGGATTAAAACTGAATTGGTCAGCCAGCATGCAAATGAAGCTGTATCCTGGAAAATTGTTCTACAACGAGTACTAGATCTTATAATGTTTCTAAACGAGCATGGATTGCCATTTCAAGGAACAAAGGAGATTATCGGATCGTCTAACATTGGTAATTACTTGGTCGAAAATTGGGATTTGCATCTCTCTTCTAAGGCTACATCTTGAGAAAGTATCATCTGCATAAAACAGATATTGGTTGATATTCATGAAACTGTGGCTTCAAAGATATTGAAGTCAAGACAATGTTCAGGGTCATGGCATTCAATAAAGGGCAATATTTCACCATGACAATTCTGCTTCACTTCTGTGTTGTAAACCAAGGCAATGCGATACGAATAAGTCATAGTCTTAAAAATTTGTTATACACCATACTATTCATTATCCACTTTAGCAAGTCACCTAGAATGTGAACCTCCTACAATACAAGTGATTGTTACGTCTCCGTTCGTTAGTTAATTTTCCGTAAATTCGTTCTGACGAAACTTTAGCGACACGAGTCCTTTCTTAAATAAAACTGGTTTATTCTTTCTGAATATAACTTTGTGATACACTTAATTTCAACATTCGCGCTAAAACAAACGTCTCATGTGTTCGACTTCAACAATACTCACTTCAATTACACACTTTCTGACTGCAGTTCAATTACTCACTGTCTCCACGTCACTTCGTGGCCAGTCTTATGTATACAAGACTACACTATATCTAGAAAGATCACGAGATTTAAGGAAAAGACGTGAAAGTTCGAGAATGACGTGGCGTATACTAGTCACGTGACCTCGATGTCGTAACATAATATTGGTAGTGTTTTACAAATACTACATCTGGAAGCAGTTATTATTTGTTGTTGTAAAGTATCTTTGTTTCATGGCTGTGAGTATGTGACTACCATAAATGATTAGACAATCTACTATCTCCTGCAACTGTAATAACTATGCTCCAATTCCACTATCACTAGTTTCAATATGAACTTGCAGTCTTGCTATAGATATGCTAACACTAGAGCCTCCACTAGCCCCCCCCCCCTCCCCCCGTGGACCAGCGGTATGTCTGCGGACTTACTATGCTAGAAACCTGGTTTCGATACCCTTGGTGGACAGAGCCCAGATACCTCATTGTGTAG
>NW_013744742.1:0-1426 GCF_000517525.1 Limulus polyphemus
CATTTAATTATAAATCAAGTGGTTAAACAGAATCATTATCTTTGGATGAGGAGTATCTGTCGTATTTTTCATCTTCTAGACAGGTTCTAATTAGAAAAATACGATGTCGTTTCTCAGAATATCGACAGCCCAATGCAGTAAAAATTAAGGAATATCGTCGTGTTTCATCATATGATTGGTCACATTACAAATTCCTCTAAACAAATCATGTTGAACACTCACAAAAGTGATTGGATCTAAGATGCTCAATAATCGACTCTTCATTTGGAAAGTTTCCAGAATATATAAACAAAGTTGAATTCAATGAGTAAAACGACAAACGTAAATTTGTCTTATTTATATCATAATATAAAAGCAAATAAATTTATGCATTCTGTGTGATTGGACAGACTGACAATATGTTCATGACATCCGCTCTCTATACTAATTTGTATGATGAGTAGTTATGGTTTGCTTTGTTTTGAATTTCGAGAAAAGCTATAAGAGAGCTATCTGGGCTAGTCATACTTATTTTAGAAGTGATTGGCTAGAAGGAAAGCAGCTAGTCAACACCGCCTTCTCTTGGGCTACTCTTTTACCAATGAACAGTGGTATTAGCCATCACATTATAACGCCCCAAGAGCTTAAAGGATGAGTATGTTTGGTGAGGGGAACTCGAATCTGCAAACCTCTTATTGCGATTCAAGCACCTTATTCACCAGGCCTCTTGGTTAAGGCACTCGATTCGCAATATGATTTCCTCGTTAGTTTTATATGGTGAGCATAGATTTGTGGCTGTGATTATACATACATCAATACCTCTATTTCTTGATATTTTTTTGCTATATCTACTCGATGCTGCTCCTTTACAATTCTATGGCCCAAGCTTACGACTTGGATTAACTCATATGCTCCAGAAACAATAGTCACAAATGACAAAACAAAACAACAAAATAACTGCTGCATTTTAACTTTTTCTTATGTTGTTTTACATCCAAGAAGCTCTTCTCGCAGAAGGTAATCATTTTCATGAATGGCCAGGTGGTTACGGCACTCGACTCGCAATCTGCGGGTCGCGGGTTCGGATCCCCGTCACACCAAACATGCTCGCCCTTTCAGCCGTGGGGGCGTTATAATGTGACGGTCAATACCACTATTCGTTTATTAAATAGTAGCCCAAGAGTTGGCGGTGGGTTGTGATGACTAGTTGTCTTCCCTCTAGTCTTCACTTCTAAATTAGGAACGGCAAGCGCAGATAGCCCTCGTGTAGCTTTGCGCGAAATTCAAAACAAAACAAATCTCTCATAGACCAATATTTTTCATCAGCCATGGTGAATCTTCGAATTTTCAAACCTTGTGATCAAAAGGATGGCATGTGGCTAGAAGAACAACAGCTACTCATATACGTTCTGTGCTGGCTACCTCGCACCAGGAGAAGATGGATGTG
>NW_013744743.1:0-1102 GCF_000517525.1 Limulus polyphemus
CTCAGTGGTAGAGCGTTCGCTTTGCATGTGAAAGGCCCCGGGTTCGATCCCCGGCACCTCCACAGTTATTTATTCTTTCCAGTGGAGATAAGAAATAATGATATTTTGGTTAAAAATTTCAAAAAGCAAATTTTTAAGGGATGCAAAAAGAAATATTTATCTCTTGTGAATTTGGCAGCTGAATTATTTGGAAACACTAATAAGATGTGGATAATTTTTAAATATTCAAAGTAAACCTATTCCTTATAGAAAGAAAATGGTAGCTGCAAGTAAAAAACAGGTTGGTTCACAAAGAATATAAGAGTTAAGATTTTAAAAAAGGATAAGAAATCTAAATCGACTGGTATGGCAGGAGATTTAGAAGATTATAGAAGATCAAGAAAGTTGGTCAAATAGGAAATTAGGACATCAAAAAGGATGTATGAGAAAAGTTTGGCTGAAAATATAAACATTAACAGTAAGGATTTCTTTAAATACATTAAGGGTAAACAAAATATTAGGTAAATTAGGGACGGATAGCCCTTTCATCGTGACTCGCAAAATTTAAGTTCAAGAACAAAGTTGAGAAATGCAAAAGTATTTATAGATTAGTGACTTACAAGGTTAGCGTGAAAAATAAATTCACGAAACATTTAAATTAAAACGTTAGCGGCACTAACATGAGGCTACTGGGTGAACATTAATAAAATAACATGGCTCAGCAATAAGTCTGAGGGTTTACAACGCTTTAAATTGGATTTGGATATATATACGATGGGCAGAACACAGACAATTCTTTATTTAGGTATGCGCTGGACAACAAACAACCAAAAACCAACCAAAGCAACATGTAAACGCTAAGCGCAGACTATTTGTCTGCAGATCGTTGTCGTCATAACAACAACATATATATATATATATAATAAAAGAAACTGTCATAGCTCCAAGAGGAAAGAACCTACAGACCTGAAACTCTTCACACGTACTAAGGGGATTCTTAGAGTGTGCACCTGGGTATTATGTTTCAGATTTGACTCAAAAAAATGTTTGGCCAACTTATTGCCCTATAGCCCTTAACCCATAATTCTGCTTTCTCAAGGTGTGAAGGTTGTCTGCCAAACAC
>NW_013744744.1:0-2671 GCF_000517525.1 Limulus polyphemus
AAACTGTTGGCTTCTAGTTTTTACTGTAAATCGCCATAAGTGTTTAGATAACAATAAGTTGTTTCGGTAATTACATTTTTGTGATCGTGGGTCAACGTCAGGACAGTGAGGAAAAGCATTTCATGAATTTTCAACTGTAACACAATGAATACAAACTTAGGAGTTGTTACAAGTCAGACTTTCTGATTTATCCATCTTTAAACGTGGGTCATGTAGAATAGAGATGATGACTTTCTAGTTATCATTAAGTATTTAATAGTGACAATCATGATAAAACAAAATGGCGGCTACAAAAATCGCCCGTTTAAAACTACCTTTAAAATGTCTGAAAATTAACAATGACTATATCATAGTATTGGCTGAGCAAATCTAAAGCTTATTGTACTTATAAATCCGTCTAAATGGTTATATACGTGTTTATGGAGTGAATCAAAATTTCACTATTTCAACGAATTTTTATCTAAGTAAGTAAGTAAGTGACTTTTCCAGACAAACATACAGAAAAAAATGACGAACCTTATCGCTCTAATTCTTTCACAGAACTCTTCTGTCTTGGGTCCCAATAATTTCTTTATTGTACCGAAAATGATATGAGTGTGTTTGTGTGTGTGTATATATATATTAAACGGACGATGCACTTCTTTGGCCATATAATTAGATTTGAGGGTAGGTTGGTAGGGATCCTGAGGAGTAATAAAATCGAATCGGGTATGCGCGCGCCCCACACTTGGTATTGCTGGGACATAAAAAGATAGCTAATTAAAAGGAAACAAACAAGTATAATTAAAAAAATTTTGAATTTTATAAAGATAAGTAGGGATCGATATATATATATACGTAACCTAGCTAGCTGTGTTAGTATCGAAAGCTTTAATGCTACAAACACTATTGAAACAAGAAAGTCAAAACTACAAATAATTCAGTTACTTAAAATAAAAAAATATCCCTACTTTGGTTCAGACTAACATAATTATATAAACTTGCCAAAGTAGCGATAAAATTTTAAGTAACTCAGTTTTTGTAATTTGAACTTTCTTGTTTCATTACTTTTTGTAGCATTAAAACTTTCTACATTACTATAGCTAGCTAGGTTACGTATATATCGATCCCTACTTGTCTTTATAAAATTAAAAAAAAATTGCATTATACTTTTATGTTTTAGGACTTGCAGTTTTGAAATTCAGACTTATAAAACGGGCTACAAGATTTTTATTTGACTCAGACTTGCTTGCAGAATATGATTGGTTACTCAAATTTGTAGGTCATTTTCCCCCTAAATCGGTAATTGATATGTCCTCGTTTCTGACTGTTATCAATGAGAGGATGAGGGGGGTAGAAGTACTTATATGGAAGGTCCGTACGCAGAATGCTCCAAAGGGAGTTCTAATTTGTAAGATCAAAGGCCAACATATATTGTGGGAAGCACATTCAGCATGCAAATGCTACGGGGCTCTGGGGTCATGCCCCCGAAACCCCCAGAAGATTTGTAAAAAGTAGGTGCTATGAGATTAAATCTGGAAGCAATTTTGCATGAAATATTGCTTAAACAATTGCATGGCTGTTCACCTAAAATCCACTAACATCCAGTGAAAAGTCAACAAATCATCATTCTGTTGTAACACTGCATGGGGAGCTAGACTTAAATTAACATAAATATATATGTTTTATTATAGTAAAGTACTGTACTATCTACATACAGAAATGCTTAAATCTCAAACCCACAATCACTTTATAATTCTATGTCCGTGACACGACGAAGTTTGCTTGTGCTCAAAATCACGTGCAGTTGTTAGATATACACGACTGTTTCATTTTAACTTTAATGCGAGCGTTGTGATTTAGATAGTTTATTTAGCGCGGGTGTCATATTTAGTTGTTTTTAGAAGCGAGAGTTTATGGCAAGTTTGTTTACGAATCATACGTTGTATAGCGTGTACGTTCAATTGTTATGAGTTAGCGATTGTTATATTGTTGCGTTATGTTACTAGAATTTTCTGTATTTTTTACGTTGTTTTAATTGAGTATTATTGCTTTAGAATACCAAGTACTGTGTGGAATGTTCTAGACTTCTGTCAGAGTATAAATACGCGTCGAAAGAATACTATTTAGATCTAGACTGCATGATTATGAGTTTAGTGATAAAGAGCATATAGTGGCGATTTTTCAAGTGAAATTATCACAGACTGTATTGCAATAACAGAGCAGAGAAGTATAATTCGTCTTGTGAATTGTGTTCTAAAGTAATTGAACAAACCTATGTGGACTTTGACGAGAAAGAGACAATTATTTAAAGCTCGATCTGGATACAACTGTGATAACCAACAGTGTAACGAACATTTGTATATATATGTTTGACTTGTTTTAATATATCATTTTAAAACAAGTGGACTGTGTTGTTGTTTGTATATTGTCGAAATTTATCGCCAACAAATCACAGACACCTACTGTAAAGAATCCAGCCTACAAAACCTGACAGAAGCGATACGGCTTCGACCTTCCAATTACAAAGTGTCACCAGAAGCCATTGCATGCGACTATTTAAAGTCAAAAAATGTTAATGCTTCATCAGAAGAATGTAGACTATGTAGAATACATTAAATACCATAAGCAGCTGCACTATAACTATATAAGCATAATCTTTTTACATCACCAAAATAAGGGGTTCGGCCGA
>NW_013744745.1:0-2856 GCF_000517525.1 Limulus polyphemus
GGAGTGTTGAACTTATCCCCCTCTCGAGTTGTCTTACCAAGTAAGGAGTGTTGAACTTATCCCCCTCTCGAGTTGTCTTACCAAGTAAGGAGTGTTGAACTTGCAACATTCAAATATTATATAATATGGAAGTTTTGTTTGTTGTTAAGCGTAGAGCTACACAATGGTCTATACGTGCTGTGCCCACAACGGGTATCGAATCCCGGTTTTTTAGCGTTATATGTCTTCAGGAAAAGGAAGTTAAGAAATCTAACAAATTACACAGGCTTGCAATGGTTTTATTGTCTTGAAATTTTTACATGTTCTACAGTAATTTCTGTACGCTGAATCCGAAAATGATATCCATTTTTTCTCCATCACGTACAGATTTTTCACAAAACGTTATAACGCAATGTATAAAAGAAAGACCACAACACGTAGTTTTGAGACTAAAAGACGTAAATTTCACTAAAAAAATCATGATGAATGAGGATGCGTGTTCGTTTGACATCAATATTTTTCCATTTTCTTCAATTTGTTTGTATTTTTGTTAACAAACATAATAATAAAAAATGTTCATTGTGGTAAACGAAATAATAATTTGATCTACGTAAGAGTTTTTTTTTCTTCCCAATTTGTAAAAAAATTCTTATGCGATAGAAAAAAATAATATAATTTTTGAAATTTGCGTAGTTGTATTATGGAAAATCCGTTATTAAAATCAAGACAACTTTTATGAAGTTTGAGTTCGCAGGCCTGTGTTATCTATCTAAATAAACGTCAATATATATGTGTTAAGCCTTATGTGATTCCACATTTCTTGATCAATCACCACCAAACTTGACACAATGATACAGGATATGAGGAAGGTCATGAGGGGGTTGTACCCCCCATTTAATTTCATATTGATATAATTCTTGAAAACAGTATATCTTTCTTTTCAGTATTGGTACCTTTATGTATTTTCATTGTACTTTTAATATTTATTATTTTACAAAAAAACAAACAAATAGAAGCACAATTTCCTATCTTTTGTTGCAAACGAGTTTTTATTTCACCTAACGGACGGATACTCCAGCTAGTGTGTGTATATTTGTTTATTTCCTGGGGCATCATCACTATTTAAATTTATTCCTTTCAACTGATTCACAGATATGTAATATATTCATAGCAGTTTGTATTTCTAATTCTCTCATGATATGATCTATTTTATTTCAATTTTTCAGCCAATGGCTGAAATAAATGTTTTATTTACAAGTTTGGCTAAGATTGAAATAGATAAATTTGCACATGTCTAAGATAGTGAGAGTGTGTGACCTTTTATCCCCCCTCCCATCCAAATTTCGAAGTGGTATTGTAACTGCCATTGGAAGGAATAATCAATCTGTTGTTAAAAGTGCCCACCCCCAGTGGCACAGCGGTATGTCTGCGGACTTACAACGCTAGAAACCGGGTTTCGATACCCGTGGCGAGCAGAGCAAAGATAGCCCATTGCGTAGCTTGTGCATAACTTCAAACAAACAAACAATTGTTAAAGGTGCATAACCAAGATATGTACTTTTTTTTCTTCTCGAAAAAAGAAGAAAGGTCGCGTCTCCCCCCCCCCCAAAAGTCTGAAGTTTGTTTATTATTAAATATTATATTTTACTAGACACTCTTTTTATTTCTAGATATTCCCACAAAAAACACAACATTCGTATTTTTAAGTTCAACGCTACTTAGGTTTTCTGTCGCCGTCCAAACTTTGAACTACTGACCAGTCAAAGCGCCTTACCACTCACCATCCACGCTCAAGGATTGACTGTCACTGTTATAACGATTCACTTCTTAAAGTACGGGGAATATTCTATGGTATTGCAAGGATTCTAACCCTGATCACCAGCTCCGAAATCCAGATCACTAACACATTTATGTTCCTATTAGGCCTACCAAAGTAATTTGTTCCTATTAGGCCTAACAAAGAAACATGTTCCTATTAGGCCTACCAAAGTAAGAAGTTTCTATTTATCTTAGTCCTAGCCAAGCGCCTGACATTACTTTAGTGAATGGCCATGCACTTGATACTGACGTAATAGAAACAAATGTTAGGCCTAATAGGAACATGTTTCTTTGTTAGGCCTAATACGAACAAGTTACTTTGGTAGGCCTAATAGGAACATGTTTCTCTGTTAGGCCTAATAGGAACAAATTTCAGCAAAGTCTCAGCTTGTTTTTTACTGAAAAACAGTGGGTGGTGTTATTAGAGGGAGAGGGGGCGAGTATCTAGCAATGCTCGAAGACATGCTCCCTCAGTAAATAATCGCTCGACAAACATGCCTTCCCCAATCTCTCATCAGATTTAGAAAACTGGGTTTGATGCCTATTCAGTGCGGTGATGACATCCACTCCCCCTTGTGATGAACTGTAAAAATGGAGTTGGACTGAATTAATGATGTCGAACGTATTCGAAGCAAAAGAAAACGATTACAGTTAATGTAGCACCAAGTGTTAGAGTAATTATAAACTTACATCGAGATATTTAGAATTCCCCATACTCAACGAGGACCACCGTCAGATGAATTAGTAAATATGCGACATTGTTGTTGTCTCCCACACACTGAAATCAGAACGAGTACCAGACCTTATATTATTTATGGATTATCAGTTTAATTTGTCGTTTATTCTATTTTATGTTTGTTTGTAATTAAGCACAAAGCTACACAAAGGGCTGTCTGTGCTCTGCTCACCACGGGTATCGAAACCCGGATTCTAGCGTTGTAAGTCCGCAGACATACCGTTGTGCCACTGGGGGGGGCTTGTTTGTTTGAAGTTAAGCACAAAGCTACACAAAGGGCTGTTTGTGCTCTGCCCACCACGGGTATCGAAAACCGGTTTCAA
>NW_013744746.1:0-3072 GCF_000517525.1 Limulus polyphemus
AAGTTAATAAGGAGGAGAAGAAAAAAATCATCCGCCTAACACCCGGAAGTTCCCTGGTTCAAATCCTGGCAGGCACAGAATTTCATTTTATGTCATGAAAGATGTCAACATTATTTAATACCCCTGATTGAAATTTCGTTTCTTTCACGTAATTCTATACGTTCGACTCGCAATTTACAACTCCAAGCAAACCTAATTTGAGTCTCGTAAACAACAAGATTATTATTCTTTTGTGTTCTTCATGGTTTTAATTTCCTCTGAGTTTTTGACACATACATAAAGACAATATGCTTATACATTCATCAATTTTATATATTGAAATAAAAACTACACGCGAAAGCCATTAACTGAACAAGAAATAAGAGAGAAATAAAGCTCGTCTAAGACAGCTGAATGCGCTAACTCCTAAGAAAATAATTCCTTTGTGCCTGCCAGGGATTGAACCTGGGACCTTCCGCGTGTTAGGCGGATGTGATAGCCACTACACCACAAGCACTTAATTGCTATTTTTGTCTAATTATGATAATTTCATAATGTATACAAATGTAACTTTTGAAACTTTCAACGTATTTAATGTATTTCAAAGCCTTATAGTAGTGTAAAAAAATTTGCATATCAAGAATAGATCTTGGTATATGTTTGTTGTACAACAAATACAATAGTCATTACTCCTTCAACTTTTTTACAACTTAAGGATTAGCTATCATTATTGTAAGCTTAGGGGTTAATGCTTAGTGTGTATTTTTAAATTGAGGTAAGTCGATATTCTTGTGTTATACTTACAGACCTAGTAATTCCAATAAAATCCCTATTCGTTTTACTGCAACCTAAGATACAAGTGTCTGGTGCATCTTTCTCCACTGCTCGTCAAGTTTTAATTATGAAAAAGAAATCGGGTCGAAAGTCCAATATAACAATATATATAAAATTACGTCTGGGTAAATGGTAGAGCTCCATTTGGTGGCGAACTTGATTACCAACCCGCCTGGGCTTTCTATAGCTGAAGTGCAGTTCTCAGTTACATCTATCTATCTATCTTATATATATATATAAATACATTTACAAAAACAAAAATCTGTATCTGTCTGTTTGTCCTTTATCTAATTACTTCTACTCACTGGGCCAATCTCAACCAAACTTTGTGGGGTGTTTCGTTACAATACTTAAAACATCGTAATTACAGTGCGATGGCCATAATGTCTTTGTAAGAAGAGGTAGCGGCGAAATTAGTGGTGGTGTGGTGCTTTCTCCTAGGCGCTTTCAACACCCAACTCTTAATGCCCTTCCACGTTGTTTCACGTGATTAATTAAAAGATGGTCATTGGCAGCAATTGAAAGGTCACTGATCAAAGTAGGAAGTTGGTATAACTCAAGAAACGGCTTTTCATACCAGCTTTATGGTGGTTATTGGAGTAGAAACTTCAGCTGAATTTATGTCGTATTGCAATAGTGGCTATTTTTTTTTCACTGTATTGCTTCATAGAGAGTGCTCGCCAAATCTTTCAGATATATACAATTGTGTGACCTCCCCTCTAGTGCGTATGTTGCCTTACAGTATGTTTAATATTCTTTTTTTCTTTCTGTGTAAGGACGTGGCGTCATCTACGAATGTAGTTAACGTTAACTCACTATAAAGGTAACAAATGCTAAATAACAGCAATAATGGGTGTGGAGGGGGTTGTGAAGCATTAACATGTCCAATTTTCCGAACTATTTTGTTATTATATATTTATTTTAATATGAACGTTTATTTAGATTAAATTTATATTTTAAAACATGCATAGCTTATAGTGATAAATATTTATTACGAAACTCCCGCCTATTCCCCAAAGTTATAGAAGATTCTCGAGAGTAAGAATCAACAATACGTGTATGTATGTAAAGGTTTAAATGTAGCCAATATTATTAGGTAAAGCTGAATCTTCTAGAAAGCCTCCACACGCCTATAAATATAATCAACGCGTCGCGCCAAAAGAGAGTATCTGTTATTGGTTTGGTATAGTCAATGTGCTATAAACTTCGGAAGCTATAACTTTGATTGTTATAACGCTTACCAACCGGAAAACTTTAGATATTTGACCAGGAATCATTACAAAGTTCGAACATTACAAATCGTTTGACTTCAGTGGATTCTCATCGAGCATTAGTATTGTCAACGCAAACATTTCCTAACGTCACCGGTAGGAAAAATATAGGCTTGCGTGGCTGATGAATAATGAATGACAAGGCTAGCTAGCTTCCTATTAAAGGAATCATACTTACATCAACTCGTAATTAACTCACTAATCGTGAACCCTCGATAAGATATCAAGCAAGTTCCAGACTAGAAAGAAGATTTTATATTGTTTGTAAGTTTGTGAAACTTTTCTTTATAAATCATTGTTTGTAATAACTATTTGTAATAAATGTTATTGTAAATTGTATTGTTGTGTGTATATTATACGTATTTGTGTTAAAAATGAAAAGTGTGTATCAATCTTGTTGGCAAATATCATAAACTAACTACATATTGGTTTTTACTTAATTGCTAAATCCAAAGTATAATTTAACTACTAAATTTAAAGTATCATTTAGCTCGATTTCGGATCACTTGAAATTGTAATACGTAAAATATAAAAATTGGGGGCTCGTGTCCGAGATCCGAGACGAATTTCAATCTAAATTTAAATTTAAATCACAATTGAACTTATATTTATCAGTGAAAAACAAAATTTGATCATGACTTATTATCAAGATTTTCTTGAATCCCCCTCCCTAGAACAATTAGAAAAATATAAGAAAAATGAATTGCTAAAGTTCTAGAACTAGAAGTTAAAAGGTCAATGAGAAAAAATGAACTAATAAAGAGTATTATCAAAATACTAGTCGATGATGATTTGTTGCCTGAAGAAGCATTATGGGAATACTCTAGTGTCCCTACTAGCCAATCGGGGTTAAGTGATAAGGATAACATAGAGTTCCAGCTAAATCTCGAGCTCGAACAAGCTCGTATCGAAGCCGAGAACGAGAAAGAACAAACTCGTATTGAAGCTGAAAGAGAAAATAAACGTCTCGAGGCCAAAAAAGTTCGCT
>NW_013744747.1:0-985 GCF_000517525.1 Limulus polyphemus
GTTGTTGAGGAGAATTCCGATGTGTCTCCCTCATGTACGGTGATTCGAGCTCAGGCTAAGAAATTAAGCCCAAAACAAATAATAGACATGGATTCAGGGGACGATATTATATATTTGTCTCAGACATATATTGGATCCGACAAGGATCTTGTGGATAATTGTCCATCTGATGATTCCTCGGTGAGGGATCTGTAAACTGATCACTGAGCAAGAAAACGATCTGCAGATCTTTTCACTATTTAAATATTAACTTCCAAAAAGATGAACTGGAGAAATTCACAAATGGTTATTTTGTCAAAAATGGTGTGCTTATGAGGAAATGGAGACCACCAGATGTGCCAGCTTCAGAGGACTGGGCTAGTGTTTACCAAATCGCTCATAAATATTGAAAGTTGCCCATGAACTCCCCATGGGAGGTCATTTAGGTGTCAACTAGACATGTGACAAAATGCCTGCCACGTATCGAAGCTGTGACATTCCGTGACTTAGGTCGACGTGATAACAACCACGTTACAAACACTTGAAGAGAAGTTTGGGAAAATGTTCTTACAGTGTTCATTCTTTAATCTTAATTTTAAATAATATTTTCTTTTAGGTATTCATTAATGAAGCATTAAAAAATACTATCAATCACTAGAGTGGTGAAAATAACAGCCGATCTTTTATTTTGCTTTCTGGGAAAAGAGAAACCTAAGACTGAAATATATAATGTTGCAACATAGTTTAAGTTTGTTTGTTTTAGGGCAAATCTACATAAATGGGCTCTATCCACCGAGTGTATCGAAACCTTATAGCATTGCGCTTAAAAACAAAAACCAGCTGGATATAACACATATTTTTAGTTTAACATCCAGTACTCTATGAAATGATACCCATGAACTCTAATAACTTTATAATGCCCATACAATACAAATGAGAGCTTTCTTCAGTTTAGAAACGAAGTTATAAAAATTACTTGAATATTTTAAGCAACTATGTTGAATTT
>NW_013744748.1:0-1307 GCF_000517525.1 Limulus polyphemus
CTATAAATCATAGTGATTCACACACTTTATTTACGGTGCCTACTGTTCGCCCTATTCAATTATCTATGTCTACAATCTATCTATATCTCTTCGATCTCTCTATATCACTTCAATCGCGCTGGTTTTTCTCGCCAGGCTTATATACTAAAAAGGAGGGCGGCTCGACCAAACTAGAGTTGCCAAAAAAATTCATGATTCTTCGAGAAACTCCAGTGCATATGCTCCCAGGGTCGCGTGACTTCCGCTGTCGTAATAATATACTACTTGACATTTAGTGTAATAAATCACAAGTAATAAACATAATCTTATTTGTGTGTTTCTGTTTGTTTGTGTTTATTGGCAGTTACACCATGAACACAGTATATACACTTGAGTACATTGGCTTTTTGTATTATGATGTTTCTATATATCAAAATATAGTCCTAAACAAAAGAAGAGATAAAGGTACTATATTCTGATCAACTCTTCACAAATCTACTTAAAATATTCTTATAAAACAGAAATGACATTTAAAATGTCTTTATACTGTTACGCCTCCGTTTGTTAGTTAATTTTCCGTAAATTTTCTATACGAAGAAACTTTAGCGACACAAGTCCTTTCTTAAATAAAACTGGTTTATTCTTTCTGAATACAACTTTGCGATACATTTAATTTCAACAGTCGCTCTATAACAAACGCTATAATTCACAACGAACTTCTCACCTGCTGAACAATATTCCTCCTCATTACCTTACGTTGCTTCTTGGCCGGTCTTATATATACAAGACTACCCCAATCTAGTAGTCTCCCGACATTTCATGAAGGTTCGAGAAGGAAGTGGCGTGATACGAGCGTCATGTGACCTGCGTTGTCGTAACAATACCATTAAGAACAAATGAATTTTGTAAAGTTAAAATATTTTAATACAAATAACATGTAAACTACCCACCAAATCACTTCATGTCTTAAAACTTATGTATTTAACTAAAATTACTTGAAAAAGATGTGCCAGATCTTGCGGTGCTCAGTGATGATACTATTTGCACAGTTTGCAACAGGAAATCCTCCTCACTGGCAATTCGTGAAAGTCATACATGCAAGGTCCACTGGATCGACCTGATGCCATATCGTTTGCAGTGTTACAGGCATAAAGCAATTGTAAAACTTCCTTCACATTACACAACTTTTGGCCTCATAAACTGACTCTAATTCACAATACTGTAGTTCAAAACACATTATTGGCTGATATAACAAATTCTGTAAAAATACAGGCAATATATCAAATTACAATTAATCTTAGTAAATATTGTTTTTATGTTGTGTGTTA
>NW_013744749.1:0-916 GCF_000517525.1 Limulus polyphemus
TGTGATAATTCAATTTGGCACTATTCTAAGTGGCAATAATAAACATAAAAAGATTTTTCAGTCCACTTCATTTGTTATTTTCTGAACTCTAATACTGTATGCAGGCTTGGTCCATTTGACCAACTTTGTAACTGCCACAAAAAAGTTCTAAATCACTCTTTTTATTTCTGGAAGGACTATATGTTACAAACAATGTATTCTTTTAACTGAAGCTTATGCATTTCAAATATTCAAACCATTTACATCTATTGCGTTAGAAGGTACTAGAGGTTATGTAAATAAAATATTGAAACTGTATAATACAAAAATATTTTCATGTTAAAATGAAAATACCTTTCGCTCAGACTAGTCAGTGTCTAAGACTCTGAATTTGAGTCCTTAGTAAAAGTACTCAATTAAAAAATACATTTTTTTCCAACAAAACTTGCAATGTTTACTAAAACTCACCAAATTTTGTGAAGATACACTAAAACAAATAATATTTATAGTTTCATGGTTACGTGGTAGTTATAAGGTTGGTCAAAATGACTACACTTGAACAGAGAAGGTTATATTGTGTTGATTCTAATGTCTCGACAGGAAATTTGTATCCCTGCATATTATTATTAACCTTGTGCAGATGAATTGTGTTTAAACTATTACTTTTTATTCAGTAGTGGGTAAAGTTTAATGTGATTTTCTTTGTATATTTTTTTCCTAATCATAACTTTGTATACACCCATGTAACCCACCTAGAAAAAACATCCTGTAACACCTGGTTTTCAAACGTTTTGTTTATTTACTAGTGTTTATTTCTTACAGTCAAGATCTACTGAAAAAAAAAATGATGACTTTCATTTATAATTTTTCAGTTTGAAACACTTTCAGTTTTTAGATATTACTGTATTCAACATATAGGCAATTTTATTGTAAAAAA
>NW_013744750.1:0-1014 GCF_000517525.1 Limulus polyphemus
ACCTTATTATGCTGGTAGTCAATGGCAACGGGGATACAAATTGGGAGATGTTTAGAGTAACTTGTTTCGTTCGACTATACCATTTCTGATAAAAAGGAGCATTAGCCTTAGGAAAACAAGTTGTTCAGTCAGATATAAATTTAGCTTCTGATGTCATACAAGGAAATCCTTTTGTCGATGTTGACAAGTAATCATGACTCTCCTCCCACATGAAAAATCCTGTCAGTGTACAAAGCCTGAGATAGACTTAATTTCTCTCCCTCCCACGGAAAGCGTGATTGAGGGGGTCAATGGACTGAATATTATCCTTTATATTCAATGACTGACAGAGAACCAATAGAATTTTCTATATCGGAATCAGGAGATGAATATTTAGATCTGATACAATCGTATATTCATGTAAAAGCAAAAATTGTCAAACCTGACGATACCGATATAAAAAGGATGAAGATACCTCTGCACCTGTAAATTTGCTACTTCATTCTCTAGTTTGTCAAATAGATGTATACCTTAATGATAAACTCATTTCTTCGTCTCACAACCCTCATGCATATAAGGCCTACATAGAAACTTTACTAAGTTATAATGGTGGAGCTAGGAAAAGTCATTTAACATCATTTATGTGGATAAAGGACACGGCGGGTAGTTTTGACAATCTCGATTTTAACGATGGTGAGAATGAGGGAATCAAAGACCAATGCATAAATACATGTGGTAGTCAAACAGTCGACATGATCGGCAGTCTACATTTGGATATCTTTTTACAGTTCTTCCCTAATGGCTTAAGTTTAAAACTCTTACTAGTACAAATTAAAGATTCGTTTTGTATTATGTCAAACAATGAATTGAGCTTCAAAATTGTACTACAACATATTTCCATCTATGCTAGAAAATTCAAGATCAGACCGTCAGTTGTCTGTCACATGCTAAGAATTTCAGAAAGGAAAAGCTAAATATCATTTGAAATATATAGAATATGACGAATACTCGGAACGATATACACTATTTCTTTTT
>NW_013744751.1:0-1968 GCF_000517525.1 Limulus polyphemus
AATGATTTGAAATAGAGTAGTTTAAGTCTATGGATACAAATCTTGAATTAAATTTGTAATTTTTACAGTTAGATGTTTTTGTATTTTTTATATTCATATATTTATGTACATTTCTTCTGATGTGTTGAACAATTGTGTATTTTGTTAAGTAAATCTACCATGTAGTGACAAGTGACATTTAATAAAAAGCAACTGAAATTGAAAGAAAATTAAACACCATATTGAGCAATCTGTATAGAAGTAAAGAGTTCAAGATGTAAAATAATTTTATATGAAGATTTCAAGTTGGAAACTATTGTTAACCGAATATTTTCCTTGTTGTGGACTAATGTATTTGGGCCCGGCATGGCCAAGTGGTTAGGGCACTCGACTCGCAGTCTGTGGGTCACGGGTTCGAATCCACATCTCCTCAAATATGCTCGCCCTTTCAGCCGTGGGGGCATAATAATGTGACCGTCAATCCCACTATTCGTTTGTAAAAGAGTAGCCCAAGAGTTGGGGGTGGGTGGTGATGAGAGGCTGCCTTCCCTCTAGTCTTACACTGCTAAATTAGGGACGGTAGCGGAGATAGCCCTCGTGTAGCTTTGCGCGAAATTCAAAACAAACAAATTAGGGACGGTTAGCGGAGATAGCCCTCGTGTAGCTTTGCGCGAAATTCAAAAACAAACAAATTAGGGACGGCTAGCGCAGATAGCCCTCGTGTAGCTTCGCGCGAAATTCAAAAACAAACAAACTAATGTATTTCTTAGCCGATTCTGGAAATGTATTATCAATACGTTGTGATATGCAACATAGCAATAGTGTTGCATAATAAAAAGTTGTCTACAACTCATCGCTTCTAAATGTTTAAAGAAGTTCTAATTAATTGTTTACTTGGTCCTTGAAAAAAATGTTTAAAGTCATGGTTATCAGTACTAATGTATAGCTCTAATTGATGTGTATGTATTTGCATATAAATTGACACATATGATCTGTTACTCAATACAACTTTATCTTGAATATGGTTTGAACATTATTCAATTCGCTGAAACTGTTATTAATCTAAGAAAAATGACACTTTGACAGCTAACACGATATGAAAGAAAATGCACATATGTCTCGCGTGTGAGACAAATATGTGATAATTATTTTACTTCGAAGAATTCAAAGTAATATTGAGTAACTTCTACATTTTTTTAGACCGATTGTCGTGTGTTACTCTACACCTGACGAATCCTTGTTTTAGCCGAAAGTTTGAAACACTTCAGTAATTAGTTTAGTGCATGAAATATAATTAATTTAGTTTCTCGTTATTCAACCTTATATTTTTCGTATCATAAATAAATACACTTATTTCCTATTCCACTTCTATTTCAAGGACCTACAAGGAAAATTCTGTCGTTTCAAGAAGACGTACATCAATAATACATGATCTTTAACCTCTTTCCTGATTATACCAGACATATATCGCACCTGCTTTTGATAAACAAGTCTATGTTGAAGCGGTAGTGGTAAAAACGTCAAATAACTTTAGGATTTGGAGTGGCGCTCTAGCACAACTTGTCTTCAACGATTTAAGGTAAAGAGTTTGAGTCATCAGGAAATTTTGCAAAGGCAAAAGATGATGGATACAAATCTTGAATTAAAGAGATACGATTTTTACTAGACGTTCAATTATATTTTGCGACTTTGTATCTTAAACAGTAGTTCTGACATCCTGTAGCAATTTCTTTAATGAAGTATCTTTGATACAAGAGACATCGTCTAATGAATCTTTTAGGTGAAATCAAACAAACAATGGGAAGCGTAGGCTCGTGTGAAAATAAAACAACAAAAAAAGTTTAAAGAAGATTAACATATAATTATAATATTTTGGCACTTGTGTATAAAGTTAAAATCATAAAAACCTTTTAACGTTAAACTGGTACACAATTAAAAACATTTTATTTAGGCCTATCTATGGCCTTCAAAAAGTTGACGACTCTACAT
>NW_013744752.1:0-2592 GCF_000517525.1 Limulus polyphemus
TGAAGTTGTCGAAACGAAATACACTATTGAAATTTTTGCAATGGTACTTTTTACATCAATAAGTGTAGAGCAATTATTATCAATAAGTTGAGAAAAACACCTTAATATCAATCTCTTTATTACCAAATCGTAACTTAGTCGATATTCAAGTAAATGTTTCGTTAAAGAAATGATTCATCTACGTAGATACGTTTGTCTGAAGTCCAAACTTCTTTGTGAAGGCTTACGTAAGATAAAAATAATGTATCTTCTAGATTTTAAAATACCGTAAATAAAATTCATAGATTCCTAGAATATTTAAGATAAACCTTTCGAGTTTTAACTGATAATTCATGACTTTTTATTCCAAACAACTTCTTTCTTTCTCTGGTCATTAGTTCTCCATAGTATTATTTCGTCTTTACGATGGTTTACTACGTTTTGTTTTTCTCAACTTATTGATAATAAAGTGTGTTCTCATTTACCATATTTCAATATCTTATTTTCTTATGACTTGTTTCACTAGTATATTCCTTTTATATATGACATCAAATTATAAAATCGTGACAAAAAAAACGATAATTTATGTAGAAACTTTACTGATGAAGCAACATAACTTATACTTTAATATCTATTTGTAAAAATTTCATACACACTTCTATTGGAAAAAGAAAAAAAGACCTATATTTTAGCAAATTATATTTTGGAATTTCAATCAAGGCTGTTATCATGAACAAAAATTAAATTGAATAAATGTCTGACTAAATGTTTTTATAATGTTTCATGAGAACAAATGTTGAAAACCATTTTCTTCACGTCAGAGCATTCAAAACAGAATAATTCCTTAACAGAGAGTAGGCATCCTTCTTTCTGACTTCATTCACCTTCTGGTAGTCCATGCAAAACCTTGCGGATCAATATTCTTTCTTCTTCTTCACATGTATAATAAGTGGTTATTCATGATTTCTAGTTCCTTGAAAGTCTCCACTTGTTGTAGGTGTCGGGGATGCACCTACAGTATCAATTTTATGATATATTTTATTTGTTTAATCTAAGTCATAAGGTCTGCTGGAATATTTCTACAGCTCTGGTTATACGGCTCTTGCAAGTGAGGTTGTAAGGTGTCCTCATGTGAGGATTTGACACCAGGCTTCCTACATTTTATCCAAGAGGTTATTGCATCTGATGTTCTCTGAAGTATTAGCTGTACACATTCACCTGTTATAATGTCCTATCCAGACTTGACTCGAAATTTGCGGTTTCTTGCTTTTTAGTCCCGATAATGACATTTTTATTTTTTGGGATCCACGGGAACTCATTCAACCACTAACCCCTCAGGACGTACTGCAGAGTTTCGTTCTCTCTGTTAGGCCTACCATGACTATTACGAGAGGCTTATTAGATACTCCAGTTTCAGGGTTTTTGATCGGTCTTTATGGTTACCAAAACAGTCACCAGGTCCACAAAGTTCCCACTGTACTTCACCCTTAACTTTCTTACACCCAATAAATTTCCTGAGTAGCATCGTGCTGTCTCCTTTAAAGTTTACTCTAAGATCTATTATATTTTCATCAAGATAATCCTATGGTTACCACCACTGTTGGAACATGTTCTATTATAAGAGTAAAGATGACGGCAAAATATACTTTTTAATCGCAAAAGCAAATATAAAACGTAAGTATTCTTTAAATATTACTCAAAAATAAGCTTTAATCGTCATACAACGTAACACACCGAACCTAAGAAACACAGTTAACTGAGACGTAAACAAAGTTTAGTCAATTGATATTTATTTTTATATAACAATTGTTCTGATTGTGCGCATGCTCACTACTCAATAAGTTTAAATGTACTGATATATCAATATAAAACTTGTGTTTTAGAACAGATGGCTTCAACTATTAATGTAAGTGTCACCTACCTTGTACTTTTACAGTTATATTAGGGCACAAAATAAACTGAGTGACGTAAACATTTTTCGAGACAACAATGATTTTTTAATCACGTGTATATGCTACCACTACCGTTTCTTCGATATACTGTTTAATAAGTTTCAAGTTTCCTTCTCTGTGAACGTTACATCATTTGCATGTTACATGTTAGAACACTAACAAAACAAGTTGAAATAAAACATAAGTCGATGAGTAACAGTTTACTAAAGTTTACCAACTTCAGTACGAAACAATGTGACGTAATCATTTTTCGAGACAACAGTGACTTGGAAACATATTAAACAATACACCAAAGGGACGGTGGTGGTAACATATAAACTGCAATATGTATATTACATATTCTCGTTCTTTTTGGTATAATGTATAAAACAACCATATCTGCAGTTATACTAGCCTTACTGAAAGATGCGCTTCAACACTGTAAGTGTAATACATTTTCGCGTAAATAAATACAAGTGTTGACCTGATATCTGTAACCAGATAATAAAATTATCAGTAAAGCTCAGGCGGGAACATCAAATATTTTTAGTAATATAACCAAGTAATTATCTCGTTTCTTATCATGAAAATGTTTACAACAGTTTATAGTATGAGTGGAATGATAGAGATCAAAACACATGAACTGTGTTTATACACAAATATTTATGATATCTAAACTACC
>NW_013744753.1:0-2799 GCF_000517525.1 Limulus polyphemus
GAAGAAATCACTAATAGACGAAGCTACAGTTGTAGCTTCCTGATTTGGTATTGCATATGCCTCAGGCCACTTGGTGAAATAATCAATCACCACACAAACGTACTTGTTTCCAGCACGAGTTTGGGGCAGAGGACCAGCAATGTCGATGGCTACTCTTTCCATTGGTGCACCAACTTGATATAACTTCATTGGAAGACATCCCTTATGCTTGGGTCCCCTTTTAGCACAACATGTACTGCATGTTCTGCACCATTCTTCCACATCTTGTCTCATAACCATCCAGTAAAATCTGTAGTAGGTGACTCAATGTTTTCTTAACTCCGAGATGTCCTCCTGTTACAGTGTCATGGGATTGACGCAGCACAACTTCCCATAACTTTCTCGGTATAACCGTTTGCCGGGTCATCAGGATGAAAGAACATCCCCATGGAAGCTCGATGCTTATAGAAGCAGTGGAAGACCCATCCAGGTCAGTGGATTTGAAGATTGGAAGGTCACTTATGGCAGGTCATCAAGTAGTACCTATAACAGTGGCCAATTTTTCTAAATGTGAGCAGACACTTAAGGAAGGGGCATTGTTGGGTGTGTGCCAGGAGGTAGAGCCAGTCATTGTTAAAGCAAGGAATACAACTGTAAAGAAAGGACATACACTTCCAGAATATTTGACTGACCTCTATAAGAAGAACATAGTTCATTTGCTATCATCACAGGCTGTTCAGGTAAAAGAACTTTTGGCAAATTATGCTGACGTCTTTTCGAAAGGAGATCATGACCTCGGCTGCACAAACCTTGTAGAGCACAGAATAAACACAGGCAATCACCGTCCAATAAAGATCCCTCCAAGGAGAATAGCTCCAGCAAAGCGACAAGAGATAGAGAAGGTCATGGATGGTTTAATTAAGGAAGGGATAATCGAGAAATCAGATAGTCCCTGGTCAGCTCCCGTCGTATTAGTCCAGAAGAAGGATGAGACCCAACGTTGCTGTATGTACTTCAGGGCTCTTAACAGCATAACCGAAAAAGACTCATACCCACTGCCAAGAATTGACGATACTCTTTATGCACTAAGTGGAGCCAGGTGGTTTTCAACTCTGGACTTAAAGTCAGGTTTCTATCAAGTAAAAATGGCTGAAGCAGATAGACCCAAGACAGCATTTAGTTATTGCCAAGGTCTCTGGCATTACCGAGTGATGCCATTCGGGCACAGTGATGCTCCAGCAACATTTGAGAGGCTGATGGAACGAGTATTGGAAGGCCTACAGTGGAAGATAGCCCTAGTGTACCTGGACGATGTCATTATATTTGCAACAACTTTTGACGAGGAAATGTCTCGGCTGGAGGAAGTATTCAAGCGTTTGAAAGCAGCAAACCTCAAACTCCATCCCAAGAAATGTCATTTGTTCCACAAAGAGGTGCTTTACTTAGGCCACATTGTAAGTGAGAATGGTGTGCAAACTGATCTTGATAAGGTGAAAGCAGTGCGTGACTGGCCAACACCAGACAATGTGGGAGAGTTAAGAAGTTTCTTGGGACTCTGTACTTATTACCGGAAGTTTGTGAAGGACTTTGCAACTATAGCTGCTCTACTACATGATTTGACTAAAAAAGGCCAGAAGTTTGAATGAACAGTTTCTTGCCAGCATTCTTTCAAGACGTTGAAGGACAAATTGGCCTCTGCTCCACTTTTAAAGCTTGTAGATCCCTCTCTGCCGTACATACTGGATTGTGATGCTAGTAATGTCAGAATTGGAGGAGTGTTGTCTCAGAAAGCGGGCGAAAACGAACATGTCGTGGCCTATTTCAGTAGGGTTTTGAGTAGACCAGAGAGGAACTACTGTGTAACACAGAGGGAATTCCTTGCTATAGTAAAGAGTCTGACATATTTCCACCCTTACCTCTATGATGCAAGGTTTACCATTAGGACAGACCATGCTGCGTTACGCTGGTTAAGATCATTAAAGAACCCAGAGGGACAGCTAGCGCGTTGCATCTGAAAAATAGACCAGTATAATATTGAATATAGAGAAGAAAAATCCCATGGTAATGCTGATGGACTGAGCCGAAGACCCTGCAAAAATGACTGCAGACATTGGTGCAAAAGAGAGGTTGAATTAACCAGGTGCCATCATGCTGAAGTCAAGCCGCCTGAAAGAGTTGATGATGGTGAAGTGGAACCAAATATAGATATCAAAGCAGAACAGGAAAAAGACCAAGATTTGAAGCCAATGATTGATTTTCTAAAAGCAAGTGTTTTACACCCTGCTTGGGAGAAGGTGTCTAGTCTAAGCCCTGTGACAAAGAACTAATGGGCACAATGGGACCAGTTGAGGCTTGAAGATGGTATTCTTCTCCAGAGATGGGAAACTGCAGATGGGAAATTCCCCAAATTATCTTCTCTGACATAGGGGGTATTGTAGTTGATTTAAGTGCTGTGACATGCAAATTAACGGATGTAGCAACACTTACTGGAGTCTGGACTTTGTTGTTTCCAATCGTCATTTTATCGAAATTAACTACACACTTCCTCGGTAGTAGATAGTCCAATCCTAATATGCATTGGTCTTATGTCAGCCAAGTATACATTCTGTCTGTTTTTCATGCCCATGAGCTCGATAGTTACCCACACTGGTCCCCACAACCTTGCAGAATGTCCTGTCACACCACAGAGCTTCTGTACAGCTTCTGGTAGTCCTTTGTTATCCAGCACCTTGATGCTCACAAGGGTCTGCTGAGATGGAGAATCTATGACAAAGTTGCACCTTTGGCCATCCAGCTTCCCTGTCACGTAGATACTACGTG
>NW_013744754.1:0-2089 GCF_000517525.1 Limulus polyphemus
ACTGTTGATGGTAGAGCATGAAACCACTGGATACACTCCAGCAAAGTTGATGTTTGGTCGGGAACTTCGGTTGCCAGTAGATCTGTTAACAGGACGCCCACCTTATGAAGAGTTCCCTGAGAATGTGTCAGAGTTTGTGAAAGTGTTATCGGAATGAATGGATGATATTCACCATCAAGTGAGTTCAAACTTGAAAACATCTGCTGATTCGATGAAGTTAACTTATGATAAGAGATCTACTGATATCAGCTTTGTACCAGGAGACAAGGTATGGTTGTATAATCCCAGGAAGACCAAAGGGAAGTCTCCTAAGTAGTCTTCTCCATGGGAAGGCCCATATAACATAGTGGATCTTCTCTCAGACGGGACTTTCCTGGTAAAATGTGGTTGGCGAGGTAAGCCAAAAGTGGTGCATGCCAACAGGCTTTGGCATTATTACGGTCCAGAACATTTCAGTTGGGACGAAGTGGACAACAGAACAAATGACGCTGCTGAAGACGTGCTATCTGAAGAAGCCACCATCGAAGAAGAAACTCTACTCAGTTTTGAGAAGGGAAAGGTGAAGCTCTTGATGAAGTTACTACCACTGATGTGCCTGTTATCGATGATAGAACATTTCTTGATGAAGCAGATGAACCTCATATGAAGCAGAAGCCAACGAGATGGAGACCAGAAGATGGTCACAACATGACGGGACAACAGTGCAGTGAGTAATTGAACTGCAGTCAGAGAGTATTGTTGAAGTTGAGCACGTTCATTGTTATAGCGCGACTGTTGAAAATAAGTGTATCGTAAAGTTGTATTCGGAAAGAATAAACCAGTTTTATTAAGTAAGGACTTGTGTCGCTGGAGGTGTAACAATATTTTTAGTTCTAGATGTTGATGTAAATGTAGTGTTACGTCTCCGTTTGCTAATTAACTTTCCGTAACTTCGTTCCGACGAAACTTTAGCGTCACAAGTCCTTATTTAATAAAACTGGTTTATTCTTTCCGAATATAACTTTACGATACACTTAATTTCAACAATCGCACTAAAACAAACGTTATAACAATGAACGTGCTCAATAATACTCTCTGACTGCAGATCAATTACTCACTGTCTACACACACACACACACACATTGTTCCGTCACGTTGTCACCCTTTTATATATATATATATACCAGACTACCCTATATCTAGTAATCTCCCGACTATTCCCGAAGGTTCGAGAGAAGTGGCGTGACATTAGTCACATGATCTTGCTCACGCAGCACTGCCCCCTCCTTAGTATTGTTCGTCCTGAATAATAGCCACTTACAATAAACCAATAACAATTAACAATAACTTAATTAAATGTACAGAATTACAATTCAACAAAGTATCTTAATTTTACGGGACGTATCTTCTTCCGTACTGGTCTCTGTCTCGTTGGCTTCTGCTTCATATGAGGTTCATCTGTTTCATCAAGAAATGTTCTATCATCGATAACAGGCACATCAGTGGTAGTAACTTCATCAAGAGCTTCACCTTTCCCTTCTCAAAACTGAGTAGAGTTTCTTCTTCGATGGTGGCTTCTTCAGATGGCACGTCTTCAGCAGCGTCATTTGTTCTGTTGTCCACTTCGTTCCAACTGAAATGTTCTGGACCATGATAACGCCAAAGCCTGTTGGCATGCACCACTTTTGGCTTACCTCGCCAACCACATTTTACCAGGAAAGTCCCGTCTGAGAGAATATCCACTATGTTATATGGGCCTTCCCATGGAGAAGACAACTTAGGAGACTTCCCTTTGGTCTTCCTGGGATTATACAACCATACCTTGTCTCCTGGTACAAAGCTGACTTCAGTAGATCTCTTATCATAAGTTAACTTCATCGAATCAGCAGACGTTTTCAAGTTTGAACACACTTGATGGTGGATATCATCCATCCTTTCCGATAACACTTTCACAAACTCTGACACATTCTCAGGCAACTCTTCAAAAGATGGGCGTCCTGTTAACAGATCCACTGGCAACCGAAGTTCCCGACCTAACATCAACTTTGCTGGAGTGTATCCAGTGGTTTCATGCTCTGCCATCAACAGTGGAGGAAGTAAGACATCCCAG
>NW_013744755.1:0-3518 GCF_000517525.1 Limulus polyphemus
GGAGGAAAAGAAAGAAACAAGAAGATAAATTACGGCAGTTGTTAGAGGAAAAAGAAAAGAAACAAGAAGAGAGACAACAGCAGTTGCAAGAAAACCTGCAACAGTGGGAGCTCGAACAACAAAATAAACATAAAGAGAGATTACAGCAGTTGTTGGAGGAAAAAGAAAAGAAACAAGAAGAGAAATTACAGCAGTTGTTAGAGGAAAAAGAAAAGAAACAAGAAGAACGAGAAATTAAACAAGAAGAGAGATTACAGCAGTGGCAACTGGAACAAGAAAGGAAACAGGAAGAAAGAGGCAAGAGGTACAAATGGAAAACATCAGTAAATTTAAAAGCGAATTAGATACGTTAAAGAATGATTTGTTGTGTGTTACACAACGAGGATACATTGATCATCGACTTAATCAGCCCCAGACGACCGGGATGTGACTTCTAACGGGACTGAATATGTCTGCATTAGGGTTTAGCTGCGGGCTCTGTAAGGGGCTTGCCAATTCCTGTGGCTTCCTTCGCACTGGATCACTCCTATTACTGACATTCATATCTCGATGGGAAGGCACCGTGGGAAGCATATAGAGCACAATTTGAGCTACTGGCAGAGATGAATGGATGGACAGAAGAGCAGAAAGCTGTATATCTGGCAACGAGCTTGAAGGGACAACCACTGGAAATACTTGGACAGTTGACAGCAGCCGACAGACACAACTATAGAACACTGGTGTCGGCTCTAGAACTCAGGTACGGAACCCAAAACCAGTCAGAAGTCTACAGGGCCAGGTTCAGGACGAGAGTCCGTGCTAAAGGGGAGAGCCTGCAAGAGCTGGCACAGGACTTGGAAAGCATGGCACACAAGGCCTACCCAACTGCACCACCCAATCTCCTCAAGTTGTTGCTGAGGGATCAGTTCGTAGATGCCTTGGACAGTCCACAACTTAAGATACAAGTGAAGCAAGCACACCCCTCTACCATGCAGGATGCAATGGCCAGAGCTCTCGAATTTGAATCCTACGTTAAGTCCAGCATAGAGGTACCGAGATTGGTACAGTCATCTGGATTCAAGGCCAGAAAAGGTCAGCTTTCAGAGAGGTTTCAGGGACATTGCTGGCACTGTAACAAACCTGGGCACAAGAGAGCTCAATGTTGGAAACTTCAACACAGGGGAGATGCCACAGCAAGAAAGGCTGGTATCCAGAAAGGTTGTTGGAACTGTGGAAAGCACGGACGTTTGAGGAGCCATTGTAGGAAGAATATTACCAACAAGTCAGCCTCAAGGAGACCAGTAGTGGTTGGTGTTGAGGGACACTCACCAACCCCCATCATGAAAGTCCCTAAAGCTAGGTGTAAAATGCCAAGCACACACAGTGTCTATGTGACAGGAAAGCTAGATGGCCAAAGGTGCAACTTTGTCATAGACTGCGTGTCTCAGCAAACCCTTTCTTGTAGAATGTCCTGTCACACCATAAAGCTTCTGTATGGCTTCTGGTACTCCTTCGTGATTTAACACCTTGATGCTCACTTGTGGGGACCAGTGTGGGTAACTATTGAGCTCATGGGCATAAGGGACAGACATAAAGTATACTGGAGTTTCTAGAAGGATCATGACTTATCGGGGAACCTCGCGAATGTCCGATTGTTTGCGAAACACCCTTGTTTTTAGTATATAAGCCCGGCAAATAAAGCCAGCGATAGATAGATTGAAGATAGAGATAACTGAGTCAAGCGAACAGTAGGCACCGTAAATAAAGTGTGTGAATCACTGTGATTTATAGCGTGTGTTATAAAGGCTGTTAAGTTTAAACTAACTGTGGAAATTCTGTATATTACAAAAGTTGTATCGAGAAAGAATAAACTAGTATTAATTAAGAAAGGACTTGTATCACTTAAGTTTCATCATAAAGAAATTATACAGAAAATTAACAAACGAACAGAGACGTAACAAATTGGTGTCAGAAAGTGGGATAGAAAACAAAATGGAAACGAGAAGTGGGAATCAAACTACGACTTAGCAGATTTGATGGCAGCAACACAAGAACAGCAAAAGAAACAAGAAGAACGAAAAAAAGAAACAAAAAGAACAAGAAGAGAACAAAACAGCAGTGGCAAGAAAACCTGCAACAGTGATAGCTCGAACAGCAAAATAAACAAGAGAGATTACAGCAGTTGTTGGAGGAAAAAGAAAAGAAACAAGAAGAGAGACTACAGCAGTGGTTGGAGGAGAAAGAAAATAAACAAAAAGAGAGACTACAGCAGTAGTTAGGGTAGAAAGAAAATAAACAAAAAGAAAGTATCCAACAATTGAAAATAACCCAGAATACACAATGGAAAAGATTAATAAATTTCAAAGTAAGTTAAACACAATAAACGACGATTTACTGTCCATTACACAGGGAGGATATATTAACCATAGACCGAATCAACAGCTAGCTATGTTAACATTAGAGTTTATCTGCGGTGTCTGGAAGAGGCTTCCTGTTGTCTGAGGCTGACTAGGTCCATGGCTAATATATCCTCCTTGTGTAAAAGACAGTAAATCATCCTTTAATATATTTAATTCACTTTGAAATTTACTAATGTTTTCTATTTGTACATTTTGCCACTGCTGTTGTCTCTCTTCTTATTTATTTTGTTGTTCGCGCTGCCACTCTTGCAGGTTTTCTTGCCACTGCTGTTGTATCTTTTCTTTCTCCTTCAACTATTGCTGTAGTCTCTTTTCTTGTTTATTTTCTTTCTCCTCCAACCACTGCTGTAGTCTCTTTCCTTGTTTCTTTTGCTGTTCTTGTAATGCTGACATCAAATCTGCTAAGTTGTAGTTTGATTTGCCACCTCTGATTTCCATTTTTCCCTTCCCACTCTCTGACACCAATTTGTTACGTCTCTGTTCGTTTGTTAATTTTCTGTATAATTTCTTTATGATGAAACTTAAGCGATACAAGTCCTTTCTTACTTAAAACTAGTTTATTATTTCTCGATACAACTTCATAATAAACAGAATTTCTACAGTCACTTTAACTTAAACTCACGCTTTAATTCACAACGATTCACTTTACTTCCGGTCACTACCGCTTACTTGACTCGATTATCTTTCTCTCACTTCTTCTCTCCGCTTTATTTTCCAGGCTTATATATATACAAAAATAGAGGGCGTCTGACAAACACTCGAGCCTTCATGATCCTTCTAGAAACCCATCACGTGTTACCAGTGTCACGTGACTTCTGCTGTCGTAACACCGTGTTTCGGTAGTTAATGCCTCAAGAAACAGCAGCTTAGTCATCAAGAAACTCTCCTTTCTCCGTTTTATTTCCAGATCACCTCACAGTTTCTTCTAATGTATTGAGGCAATCCCACTTGTTAGTCCAATATCAAAATCGATTTTTTTTTATATTAAAGATGAAAAGACGATAACCAATATTCTTAAAGTTAGGTGCCACTTAATTTTAATTCACGTAGTGGAGTGAAAAGAAACTGAAGTTTCTGACTGCCCCTGGTTATATTTTAGTCCCCTTCGGGAATCTCTCT
>NW_013744756.1:0-1971 GCF_000517525.1 Limulus polyphemus
TAACGGAATTGTTAGTCCTTCCTCCGCAAGATTTTGTTAACTTTAATGACGATTATTTTAGTCCTTCTTCCACTATATTTTGTCGACTGTTATAATAGTCTTTCAGTGCTTCTTCCACTATATTTTGTTAACTTTGATAACGGGTTTTTAGTTTTCTTTTATTAGGTTTTGTCGATTTTCATAACGGTCTTTTTAGGCCTTCATAAACTAGATTTATATCGACATTGATATCGGTCTTTTAAGCCTTTCTTACACTATATTTTCGTAACATTTTTAATGGACTTTTTTATCCTTCTTAAACTAGATTTGGTCGATATTGATAACGGTATTTTTAGCCCTTTTTCAACTCGATTTTGATATTCTGTTTTTTGTTTTTCTTCTACTAAATTTTGTCGACTTTCATAACTGTCTTTTTAAGCCTTCATAGACTAGATTTTATCGACTTTGATAATGGCCTTTTAATCCTTTCTTACACTATATTTTAATAACTCTTATAATGGTCTTTTTTATCATTCTTAAACTAGATTTTGTCGATATTGATAACGGTATTTTTAGTCTTCTTTCCACTTGACTTTGATATCGGGATTTTAGTTTTTCTACCAGCAGATTTTGTCGACTTTCATACCTGTGTTTTTAAGACTTCATAGACTAGATTTTATCGACTTTGATAATGGTATTTTAAGCCTTTCTTACACTATATTTTAATAACATTTTCAATGGTTTTTTTTATCCTTCTTAAACTAGATTTTTTCGACTTTGATAACTGTATTTTTAGTCTTTCTTACATTATATTTTAATAACTTTTATAATGGTCTTTTTTAATCCTTCTTAAACTTGATTTTTTCGACATTGATAGTTATTTTTAGCCCTTTTTCCACTTGATTTTCATGACTTTGATAACAGGTTTTTAGTTTTTTCCACTAGATTTTGTCGACTTTGATACCTTTTTTTAAGCCTTTTAAGACTAGATTGTTTTTTACTTTGAAAACGTGTTTTTAGTATTTCTTACTCTAGATTTTAATGACTTTTATAATTGTCTTTTTAATCATTCTTAAACTAGATTTTGTCGATATTGATAACGTTATTTTAGTCCTTCCTCCGCAAGATTTTGTTAACTTTAATGACGATTATTTTAGTGCTTCATCCACTATATTTTGTCGACTGTTATAATGGTCTTTTAGCCCTCCTTCCATTAGATTTTGTTGACATTTATAAGAGTCCTTTTAGTCCGTTTTCCACTAGATTTTGTTGACTTCAAAACAGGTTTTTAGTTTTCTTCCACTAGATTTTGTCGACTTTCATAATTGTCTTTTTAAGCCTTCATAGACTAGATTTTATAGACTTTGATAATGGTCTCTTAATCCTTTCTTACACTATATTTTATTAACTTTAATAATGGTCTTTTTAATCCTTCTTAAACAAAATTTTTTCGACTTTGATAACGATATTTTTAACCCTTTCTTCACTTGATTTTCTTGACTTTGATAAGAGGTTATAAGTTTTTCTTCCACTAGATTTTGTCGACTTTGATAACTTTTTTTAAAGCCTTCTTAGAGTAGATTGTTTTCAATTTGATAACGGTCTCTTTAGTCTTTCATGCACTAGATTTTAATGACTTTCATAATTGTCTTTTTATCCCTTCTTGTACTAGATTTTGTTGTCATTGATAACGGAATTGTTAGTCCTTCCTCCGCAAGATTTTGTTAACTTTAATGACGATTATTTTAGTCCTTCTTCCACTATTTTTTTTCGACTGTTATTGTAGTCTTTTAGTGCTTCTTCCACTATATTTTGTTGACTTTGAAAACGGGTTTTAAGTTTTCTTTTATTAGATTTTATCGACTTTAATAACGGTCTTTTTAGGCCTTCATAGCCTAGATTTCTTCTACTTTGATAACGGTCTTTTTAGTCTTTCTTACACTAGATTTTAATGACTTTCATAACTGTCTTTTTATCCGTTCTTGTACTAGA
>NW_013744757.1:0-594 GCF_000517525.1 Limulus polyphemus
GTGTGTGTGTGTGTGTGTGTGTGTGTGTGTGTGTGTGTGTGTGTGTGTGTGTGTGTGTGTGTGGTGAACAATGCTGGTTGATAATTGGGTTACTGGTTGATCATTCTCCACTGGATTATTAGTATTTTAACCTAACACTTACTTTTCCTCGGGTAATTAGACGGTGTAAGCTGTAAAACCATATCAGTCTTAACACAGCTAACTAAGTCATATCTACTAATTACTGGCAGTTAATTCACACATACAGGACTTGTTATGTGTTCCACGGGTGATTAATCAGTCTTCACACAGCTAACTAGGTCATATCTAATAATTACTGGCAGTTAATTCACACATACAGAACTTGTTATGTGTTCCACGGGTGCTTAATCAGTCTTAACACAGCTAACTAGGTCATATCTACTAATTACTGGCAGTTAATTCACACATACAGGACTTATGTGTTCCACGGGTGCTTAATCAGTCTTCACACAGCTAACTAGGTCATATCTAATAATTACTGGCAGTTAATTCACACATACAGGACTTGTTATGTGTTCCACGGGTGCTTAATCAGTCTTCACACAGCTAACTAGGTCATATCTAATAATTACT
>NW_013744758.1:0-1968 GCF_000517525.1 Limulus polyphemus
TTTTAATTAACCAGAGAAATAATTGTACAGTTATCTCCATTAAACAATGGTATTTATCTCTCGTTACTAAAATATTGAAATCAAAAGTTACATAACATTGATGGTAAAGCTACCATTCCTTGAAACATTCTAAGGTTATCATTAGAATTATATTTTATTGGATACGATAGAATGACAGTCAAATTAAATCGTGTATCTTATATTTGTATTGTTACTTTCCTTTTCTAGTGTCGTTATTTGTAAACTACAGTGGCATAAGATTCGTCTTTGCTATCAAAATATAACATTTAAAGCGGTGGACAAAAGTGATAGGAAGGAAGAGAACAGAAAAGATACTGAACCTTTACTTAGTAAACACAACTCTGAAGATAAGAACGTTGAACATGGAAAAGACACAAAAGAAGTTTGTAGTGATGTTAAAACAGAAGGAATACAAGACATTTTTCTGCCTGGCGTAAGTAGTGTAATGACAAGAAATGCCATATTTTACTCATTTATGAATAGTTTGGAATGTGTCTTTAGTCACGTGTATTCATATATGTTTTGTAAATTTCGTGCACGTGTTCTGCACGGTAGTTTCGACATCTTGTAATCTGTTCATTTTTATACTTACGTTTGGTTGTTTTCCTTTGTTATTGGCTCGGTATGACCAGGTGGTTAGGGCGCTTGACTAGCTACCTTCTTTCGGTGTTAAATTAGGGACGGCCAGCGCAGATAGCCTTCGTGTAGCTTTGCGCGAAATTCAAAACAAACCAATCCTTTGTTACTTACAAAAGTATTCGGGATCATAAGAACCAACGTTTTGAAAGGATAACTACAGTATTTTGATGTATGTGATTGCAATTATCGTATATTCAACCATATGTTTCATCATTTAGAATTTCGTAACTGTAGATAATTCTCTAAAAGAATCTTGGATTATTTATATAAGCTAGAAATATTCTATTTAAAAGCATTCCGTTTCTCTAATAGACCATAAAATTTCCAGACCTTATTTTTTACAAAAGCCTTATTAATACTGTGTTCATGTCCCTCTATAGTTTCAGTTTATTTATACCTATATATTTGATGTTCACAAGTTGAATAAATATCGCAGTGCCATTGGAGCTCAGTCGCTACCAACCGATTATCTTAATGTTTTGTTTAGAAAAATAAACTTCCAGAGTGGAGCCCCTTGTAGATCATCAGTAAAACTGAGGGATTATAACTCTAAAAATCTGGTTTAATTACCCGCGATGAGCAGAGAAAATATAACCTATTTTGTAACTTCCAAGTTATGAACAAACACATGGTAAAAACATCGCCCTTTAATGTTTTCGATTTTTCCACAAGCCAATTTAAAATATGAACCAAAACTTATCACCCTCAAAATGTAGGTGTATGGGTCGTATTTTTATATCATTTTATTCTCGAGCTTTGACCATTTTTAAATATCCCAGTTGTTCTAATTATAGTGAGAATAGTCGACAATCAGTGTGACCTTTACACTTGAGTTACATTCACAATATTTAATAAAATAGTCCGTGGATAATACTGAATCACTTTACGAAATTTAATCAAAAAAGAGGGAATTCCCAATAACCGCGGCACTTTAAATTCTTTTAGTTAGAATTAGAGTACATTAATCTATGAGACTTTGTTCCCCTTTTTATAAGCTATATTTTGGTGTGCCATCAATACAAAACGTGAGGTGTGCGTATACCCGATTGAATGCTATGACTCATCAGGATCTCTACCAGCCCAGCCTCAAATTGAAATTCTTTTTGGCAGAATTAGAATTAATTAATTTACGAAACCTTGGGTAGAGGTCAATTGAAAGAGTTTCACCTCCTGAATCAAAAAGTGTAATTAGATTTGAAATCGGTAAAGAGATGACGGAGCTATGATCTAAAAGTTTGCACTTGGAAAAAACAAACAAACTCGGAGCCGTTCTGTGAGCTGCTATATCGCCGCTAAAAACGATACTCC
>NW_013744759.1:0-3724 GCF_000517525.1 Limulus polyphemus
CCCCCCCATCAACCCAAGCATGCAATATGAATATCTGGTTATATGCTTCACCAGTTGAATGAAATCAACCTAAGCTTAAAATGTAGTCATTTATTATATATTACTGGCAATAATAAGAACATGCTTTTATATAAAGTATGTTTAACGCTCTACAGAAACTGATACAAACCGAAATAAGGAAGGCTCTGTGGTCATCTGTCCTTGGTTATAAACAAAACAAAAAGACAAGAATTGAAGTAGAATCATAAGAACAGCGTTTTCAGGAAAACAAAATAACAAGAAATAAAAAAAAAGATCACACAAATTGCAAAGACTAAACAAAAATTAATGAATTAAGAAAAAATATTAAAATTTACAGAAATCAAATAAGCTAAACCATTTACCAAACTACACACAAAACGTTGTAAAGGTCAGTTTAAGATACTAAGTCATAAGTCATAAGCAGATAAGGTCACGGTTCACAAAGAAAATACATAAGAACAAGTTGCTTTTTTGTCTCAAATTCAGACGAATTTATTTGACAGCATTCAATCGAAGACTATTATATACGACTGAGTACAAAAACAAATGCCCCCCAGTGGCACAGCGTTATGTCTGCGGACTTTCAACGCTAGAAACCGGGTTTCGATACCCGTGGTGGGCAGAGCACAGAGAGCCCATTGTGTAGCTTTGTGCTTAACTTTAAACAAACAAAAACAAAATGAGTCCAGAACAATTACATAGATCCCGCATCAAGATTCCTGATTAATTAAATATCATTATGAATCTAAAGTTCATAGTGACTAAAAGTTGAGAAAAACATTAATGATGAACTACCAGTAATCGTATTTTACAACTTTCACAATACGAAAAAAAAACTTTAATGTTTCTTCTAGCTTGAAACAAAATAAACTGTGAAAACAATAATAACACATTAGCATAATATCACACGAATAATTAAAGAATTAGTAAACAACAACAACAAAAAAAAATCCTGACTAGTTTTGACAGGACAAACTTGTCATTCATAAGGGACTGAGCAAAATGGTTCTGAGTCAGAATGTATTGGTCTGGTTTGTTTTGTTTTGAATTTCGCATAAGGTTACACGAGGGCTATCTGAGCTAGTTTAGCAGTGATAGACTAGAGGAAAGGCAGCTAGTCAGCATGTAACGCCACCATGGCTGAAAGGGCGAGAATGTTTGGTGACGGGATTCAAACCCTCGACTCTCAGATTGAGAGTCAAGCGTAATAACCACCAGGCAATGCCAGGCCTTCCTTCACCATGTGTAGATAGATACCTATGACGGGCACGAAGATAATGTGTTTATTTTGATCAAAAAGGTCTCTTTCTTTTAGAATATAGAAACGTGAAGACTAATGTCGTCGGAAGGATGTTGAAAAATTGGCTTTAGCATTACACGTTCACATAACTAACCACAAACTTAATTTCGATCGATCAAAAAACAAAATTATTCCATCAACCCAACACGAGAGAATCGATAGAAATGTTTTAAAAAATAGAGAAACATGCTCAATAATAAAACAGGATCTGAACTCAATCATATTTGGAAGCAGTTGTTTTATTGTAATTAGTTAGTGGACGGTTTGTTTGTTTGTTTTGGAATTTCGCGCAAAGCTACACGAGGGCTATCTGCGCTAGCCGTCCCTAATTTAGCAGTGTAAGACTAGAGGGAAGGCAGCTAGTCATCACCACCCACCGCCAACTCTTGGGCTACTCTTTTACCAACGAATAGTGGGATTGACCGTCACATTATAACGCCCCCACGGCTGAAAGGGCGAGCATGTTTGGTGGGATGCGGATTCGAACCCGCGACCCTCAGATTGTGAGTCGAGCGCCTTATCCACCTGGCCATGCCGGGCCATATATGGTTTAGAGCCAATCCAATAAACATTGCAAGTGTTTGAATATTGGTCATCCTTCTGGGTTGTTTGGAATTTAGCAGCTCACCATTTAAGCATATAAAGATAAATTTAACCTTGTTTTCTATATGGGTACTCGATAAAGCAGGCAATGTACAAACAGGAAATATCTATGAATCTGTTTTAACTTATACATACATGCTTCTTAACATGATATTTATACATATTGCAGTTTTCAATAACAGAAATATCTTGTTGGTACACAGTAAAAATCACAAAAATGAAAAATATTAATAAATATCAAGTGGATATTACAGAAAATTCTCAATTAATGGGCACCTCGAAAAACTGTGCCATTAAGGGCAGACATTTTCAGTCGCTTTCTTTTTTTTATTTGTAACCAATATAAATTTTGCAATAATGGGCAACTCGATATTCCAGATAAAGACAGTTTCAAATGGAAACTCGTAATAAAGATAACACGATCTTGTGTTTAGTTAGATTGTGTTTAATCAGTAATATATTTAGTGCATAATTTCCACTTATTTGTGAGACTCCTATAGTGTTGTATGTTGTCACTGACTAATTACAACTGCACTAAGATATGCCATGATATGTTTATTATTTTTTAAGCTCCTGATACATTCCTTTTACTGGTATCAAGAATTTGTTTAGTAGAATGTAGTAATACCTAGAATTGTATCTTTCGTAAATGCTTTAGAAATGTTCTAATAGAGAAATCAAATTCTTGATTAGTGATTTTGGTCATTTTAATCAAAATTCTAAGCTGCATTTGTCAGTAGAATTTGTTTCAAATAATATTATGTTATTATACTGATGCACTTTTTATTACTATTTTTCAAGCAACTTGATTTATGACCAGTAAGAACTTCTGATCAAAAGTCAGCTTAGTTAGATTGGAACTAATAAATAAATTATAAATTTTAGGAGCCAGTCCTATGTGGCAAATTGAGTATAATAATTTAATGTCACAAATTCAGGAAACAAACCTATATCACTGAATAAACAGTTGAGTAATTTTCTTTAAGAAAGATTTGTCAGGCAGGAATCAAGGATTAATAAAAGTGAAAAACATCACTGCTGTTGTACCATTTCTTTATTTGGACATTTTGAATTTTTGCAAATTCCTTCCTCTGTGAGCTACAATTTGTCAATTCTAAAACACCTGATTAAGAAATACTTGTAGCTATAACTATGATGTTTTTGTTAATTCTTGTTAATAATGGCTTTTTATTTTTGCTTTAATAAAAAAAATATCCCTTTGTTCTGCTGTTGCAGATTTTGTAAGTCCTAAATTAACATATTGTTACGTCTCCATTCATTAGTTAATTTTCCGTAACTTCGTTCCGACGAAACTTTAGCGACACAACTCCTTTCTTAATAAAACTGGTTTATTCTTTCCAAATACAACTTTACGATACACTTAATTTTAACAGTCGCGCTATAACAAACGCCATATCTCACGTGGCCAACAATATTTTGTCCGCATACATTCAATTACTCATTACACTGTTCCCGTCACGTGGTGACCATCTTATATATACCAGACTACCCCAATCTAGTAAATGCTAGGGCATTCACGAAGGAACAGGATATTTCTGGAAAACGTGGCGTGATACTAGTCACGTGACCTCGCCGACGCAACACTGCCCCCTCCTTAGTATTGTTCGTCCCGAACAATAACCATATACAATAAACCAATAACAATAACTTAATTAAAATGTACAGAATTACAAACACAAAATTACAATTCAACAAAATCTCTTAATTTTATGAGACGTATCTTCCTCCGTACTGGTCTCCATCTCATTGGTTTCTGCTTCGTATGGGGTTCATCTGCTT
>NW_013744760.1:0-2623 GCF_000517525.1 Limulus polyphemus
GCTTGGTACAACAACTTCACGAACACCTAGAAGTAGCTCTAGTTACCGAATTTATAACCACCATACTCATCTTTTGCCTTACTTGATACAACTACTCCATGAACACCTAGGTGTAACTCTTGTTACAGAATTTATAACCACTATACTCATCTTTAGTCTTACTTGGTACAACTACTCCATGAACACTTAGGTTTAACTCTAGTTATCGAATTTATAACCACCATACTCATCTTTAGCCTTACTTGGTAGAACTACTCCATGAACATCTAGGTGTAACTATAGTTACCGAATTTATAACCACCATACTCATCTTTAGCCTTACTTGGTACAACAACTCCAAGAACACCTAGGTATAACTCTAATTACTTAATTTATAACCAACATACTCGTCTTTAGCATTACTTGGTACAACTACTCCATTCACACCTAGTTAGCGCATGTGTAACCACCATACTTACCTTTAGACCTTGTTGGTACAACAATTCCATGAACACCTAGGTGTAACTCTAGTTTCCGAATTTATAACCACCATACTCATCTTTAGCTTTACTTGATACAATTACTTTTTGAACACTCTAGGTGTAACTCTAGTTACCGAATGTGTAACCCCCATAATCATTTTTAACGTTATTTGGTACAACAACTCCACGAACACGTAGGCGTAGCTCTAGTTACCGAATTTAATACCACCATACTCCTCTTTAGCCTTACTTGGTACAACTACTCTATGAACACCTAGGTGTAACTCTAGTTACAGAATTTATAACCACCATACTCATCTTTAGTCTTACTTCGTACAACTACTCAATGAACACCTAGGTGTAACAATAGTTACCGAATTTCTAACAACCATACTCATCTTTAGCCTTACTTGGTAAAACTACTCAATGAACACCTAGGTGTAACAATAGTTACCGAATTTCTAACAACCAAACTCATCTTTAGCCTTACTTGGTACAACTACTCCATAAACACCTAGGTGTAACTCTAGTTACCGAATTTATAATCATCATACTCATCTTTAGCCTTACTTGGAACAGTAACTAGAGTTACACCTAATTGTTCATGGATTAGTTGTACCAAGTAAGGCTAAGGATGAGTATGGTGGTTATAAATTCTGTAACTAGAGTTACACCTAAGTGTTCATGGATTAGTTGTACCAAGTAATTCTGAAGAAGAGTATGGTGGTTATAAATTCGGTAACTATTGTTACACCTAGGTTTTCAAAGAGTAGTTTTACGAAATAAGACTAAAGATGAGTATGGTAGGTATAAATTCTGTAACTAGAGTTACACCTAGGTGTTTATGGAGTAGTTGTACCAAGTAAGGCTAAAGATGAGTATGGGGGTTGTAAATTCGGTAACTAGAAATACGCCTAGGTGTTCGTGGAGATGTTGTACAAATTACGCTAAAGATGAGTATGGGGTTACATATTCAGTAACTAGAGTTACACATAGGTGTTCATGGAGTAGTTATGAGTATGGTTATTATAAATTCGGTGTTCGTGGAGTTGTTGTACCAAGTAAGGATAAAGTATGAGTTACCGAACTTATAACCACCATACTCATCTTTGGCGTTATTTGGTACAACAGCTCCACGAACACCTAGGTGTAACTCTAGTTACCGAATTTATAACCACCATACTCATCTTTTGCCTTACTTGGTACAACTACTCCATGAACACCTAGGTGTAACTCTAATTACAGAATTTATAACCACTATACTCATGTTCATGGAGTTGTTGTACCAAGTAAGACTAAAGAGGCTAAAGATGAGTATGGTGGTTATAAATTCGGCAACTAAAGTTAAACCTAAGTTTACTTGGTATAACTACTCCATGAACACTTAGGTGTAACTCTAGTTACCGAATTTATACCCACCATATTCATCTTTAGCCTCACTTGGTACAACTACTCCATGAACATCTAGGTGTAACTCTAGTTACCGAATTTATAACCACCATACTCATCTTTAGTCTTACTTGGTACAACTACTCCATCAACACCTAGGTGTAACTCAAGTTTCCGAATGTATAACCACCATACTCATCTTTAGTCTTATTTGGTACAACTACTCTTTAAACACCAGGTGTACCTCTAATTACTGAATGTGTAACAGCATACTCATCTTTAGCTTTATTTGGTACAACAACTCCACGAACACCTAGGTGTAACTCAAGTTATTGAATTTATAACCACCATACTCATCTTTAGCCTTACTTGGTACAAGTACTCCATGAACACCTAGTTGTAACTCTAGTTACAGAATTTATAACCACAATTCTCATCTTTAGCCTTACTTGGTAAAACTACTCCTTAAACAATTAGGTGTCACTCCAGTTACCGAATTTATAACCACCAAATTCATCTTTAGCCTTACTTGGTACAACTACTCAATGAACACTTAGGTGTAACTCTAGTTACAGAATTTATAACCACCATACTCATCTTTATCCTTACTTGGTACAACTACTCCATCAACACCTAGGTGTAACTCAAGTTTCCGAATTTATAATCATCATACTCATCTTTAGCCTTAATTGGAACAACTACTCCATCAACACCTAGGTGTAACTCTAGTGTCCGAATGTATAACCACCACACTCATCTTTAGCCTTACTTTG
>NW_013744761.1:0-1906 GCF_000517525.1 Limulus polyphemus
ATGGAGTAGTTGTACCAAGTAAGGCTAAAGATGAGTATGGTGGTTATAAATTCGGTAACAAGAGTTACACCTAGGTGTTCGTGGAGTTTTTGTACCAAATAAAGCTAAAAATGAGTATGTTGGTTACAAATTCGGTAACTAGAGATACACCTAGGTGTTCGTGGAGTTGGTGTACCAAATAACGCTAAAAATGAGTATGGTGGTTATGAATTCGTTAACTAGACTTACATCTAGGTATTCGTGGAGTTTTTGTACCAAATTTCACTACAGATGAGTATGGTGGTTAAAAATTCAGTAACTAGAGTTACACCTAGGTGTTCATGGAGTATTTGTACCAAGTAAAGCTAAAGTTGAGTATAGTGGTTATAAATTCTGTAACAAGAGTTACACCTAGGTGTTCATGGAGTAGTTGTACCAAGTAATTCAAAAGATGAGTATGGTGGTTATAAATTCGGTATCTAGAGGTAAAATTAGGTGTTCGTGGAGCTGTTGTACCAAATAACGCAAAAAATGAGTATGGTGGTTATAAATTCGGTAACTAGAGTTACACCTAGGTATTCGTGGAGTTGTTGTACCAAATAACGCTAAAGACGAGTATGGTGGTTACAAATTCGGTAACTAGAGTTACACCTAGGTGTTTATGGAGTAGTTGTACCAAGTAAGGCACCTAATTTTAACTCTAGATACCGAATTTATAACCACCATAATCATCTTTAGTCTTACTTCGTATAACTACTCAATGAACACCTAGATATACTATTATTTCCGAAGTTATAACAACCATACTCATCTTTAGCCTTACTTGGTACAACTACTGCATAAACACCTAGGTGTAACTCTAGTTACCGAATTTATAATCATCATACTCATCTTTAGCCTTACTTGGAACAACTACACCATGAACACCTATGTGCAACTCTAGTTAAAGAATTTGTAACCACCATACTCATCTTTAGAGTTATTTGGTAGAACAACTCCACGAACACCTAGGTGTAACTCTAGTTACCGAATTTATAACCACCATACTCCTCTTTAGCTTTACTTGGTACAACAACTCCACGAACACCTAGGCGTAATTATAGTTACCGAATTTATAACCACCATACTCATTTTTTGCGTTATTTGGTACAACTACTCCACGAACACCTAGGTGTAACTATAGTTAACTAATTTATAACCACCATAATCATCTTTAGTCTTACTTCGTATAACTACTCAATGAACACCTAGGTGTAACAATAGTTACAGAATTTATAACCACCATACCCATCTTTAGTCTTACTTCGTACAACTACTCAATGAACACTTAGGTGTAACTCTAGTTACAGAATTTATAACCAACATACTTGTCTTTAGCCTTACATGATACAACTACTCCATGAAAACCTAAGTGTAACTCTAGTTACTGAATTTATAACCAACATACTCGTCTTTAACCTTACTTGGTACAACTACTCCATGCACATCTAGTTAGCGCATGTGTAACCACCATACTTACCTTTAGCCCTTCTTGGTACAACAACTCCACGAACACCTAGATGTAGCTTTAGTTACAGAATTTTTAACCACCGTACTCATCTTTAGCCTTACTTGGCACAACTACTCCATGAACACCTAGGTGTAACTGTAGTTAAAGAATTTGTAACCACCATACTCGTCTTTATTTCGTGGAGCTGTTGTACCAAATAACGCAAAAAATGAGTATGGTGGTTATAAATTCGGTAACTAGAGTTACACCTAGGTATTCGTGGAGTTGTTGTTTCAAATAACGCTAAAGATGAGTATGGTGGTTACAAATTCTGTAACTAGAGTTACACCTAGGTATTCGTGGAGTTGTTGTTTCAAATAACGCTAAAGATGAGTATGGTGGTTACAAATTCTGTAACTAGAATTACACCTATGTGTT
>NW_013744762.1:0-5849 GCF_000517525.1 Limulus polyphemus
GCTGTGGCACCTCCCCTGTGTTGATGTTTCCAGCATTGAGCTCTCTTGTGCCCAAGTTTATTACAGTGCCAGCAAAGTCCCTCAAACCTCTCTGAAAGCTGACCTTTTCTGGCCTTGAATCCAGATGACTGTACCAACCTCGGTACCTCTGTGCTGGACTTAACGTAGGATTCAAATTCGAGAGCTCTGGCCATTGCATCCTCCATGGTAGAGGGGTGTGCTTGCTTCACTTGTATCTTAAGTTGTGGACTGTCAAGACATCTATGAACTGATCCCTCAGCAACAACTTGAGGAGATCGGGTGATGCAGTTGGGTAGGCCTTGTGTGCCAAGCTTTCCAAGTCCTGTGCCAGCTCTTGCCTTTATCACGGACTTTCGTCCTAAACCTAGTCCTGTAGACTTCTGACTGATTTTGGGTTCCATTCCTGAGTTCTAGAGCTGCTACTAGTGCTCTATAGTTGTGTCTGTCGTCTGCTGACAACTTTCCAAGTATTTCCAGTGGTTGTCCCTTCAAGCTAGTTGCCAGATATACTGCTTTCTGCTCCTCTGTCCATCCATTCATCTCTGCCAGTAGCTCAAATTGTGCTCTATATGCTTCCCACGGTGCCTTCTCATCGAATTTCTGTGGCTTCCTTCGTAATGGATCACCCCTATTACTGACATTCATATGTGGGATGTGACTTCTAACAGAACTGAATATGTCTGCATTAGGGTTTAGCCGCGGGGTCTGGAAGGGGCTTGCCATTGTCTGGGGCTGATTAAGTCGATAGTCAATGTATCCTCCTTGTTTAAAATACAATAGATCGCCCTTTAAAGTATCTAATTCGCTTTTAAATTTACTAATGTTTTCCATTTGTACTTCTTGTTTCCTTTCTTGTTTCAGTTGCCACTGCTGTAGTCTCTTTTCTTGTTTCTTTTTCTCGTTCTTCTTGTTTATTTTCTTTCTCCTCTAACAACTGCTGTAATCTTTCTTCTTGTTTCTTTTCTTTTTCCTCCAACAACTGCTGTAATCTCTCTTGTTTATTTTGCTGTTCGAGCTGCCACTGTTGCAGGTTTTCTTGCAACTGCTGTTGTCTCTCTTCTTGTTTCTTTTCTCGTTCTTCTTGTTTCTTTTCTTTTTCCTCTAACAACTGTTGTAATTTCTCTTCTCGTTCTTCTTGTTTCTTTTCTTCTTTTCTTTTCTCTCCAACAACTGCTGTAATCTCTCTTCTTGTTTATTTTCTTGTTCTTCTTGTTTCTTTTCTTTTTCCTCCTACAGCTGCTGTAATCTCTCTTCATATCTATTTTCTATTTCTACTTGTTTCTTTTCTTTTTCCTCCAACAACTCCTGTAATCTCTCTTTTGTTTATTTTGCTGTTCGAGTTGCCACTGTTGCAGGTTTTCTTACAACTGTTGTTGTCTCTCTTCTTGTTTCTTTTCTCGTTCTTCTTGTTTCTTTTGCTGTTCTTGTATTGCTGCCATCAAATCTGCTAAGCTGTAGTTTGATTTGCCACCTCTCTTTTCTATCTTCTTCTTCTTTTTTATTTTCCGTCCCACTCTCTGACACCAATTTGTTACGTCTCTGTTCGTTTGTTAATTTTCCATAAAAATTCTTTCCGAAGAAATTTCAGCGATACAAGTCCTTTCTTAAATAAAACTAGTTTATTCTTTCTCAATACAACTTTGCAATACACTTAATTTCCACAGTCATGCTATAACTTAAACTAACGCTATAATTCACAACGAACGATTCAAGCGATTGACTCAATTGTCCTTCTCTATTTCTGTCTGCAATTAAATTCCCATGTTGCCGTCACTTCTTGTATATACAAGAATACCTCACATCTAGTAAACACCCGAGCATTCACGAACCTTCAAGAATATCATGACGTGTTACTACAGTCACGTGACTTCCGCTGTCGTAACACATACTTTTTTATTCAGCGATAAATGTTTTATTATGCTTGTTTGTTTATTTTTTATAAGATGGCATACGTGGGTTACTAGGTTATAGAGTGTATATAGAGCTTTATAAATTTTGCATATAATAATAATAAAACAGGTAGTCAAAGATTGTGAAGACTGTTTGATTCTATCAAATGATGATAAAATTATAGCTACTGTTAGAACTAGGTAAGCGCCAGACCTGTTGAAGAAAGATGATGATGGACGAAAATAAGAGAGAAAGCAAAATGCGCTCTGTACACACTGTTGTTTTAGTTTACAATAATCCACATCTACATTTATTATTGTTGCGTCAGCGAGGTCACGTGTTTAGTGTCACGCCACCTGTTTCTAGAAATATCCTGTTTCTTCAAGAATACCCTAGCATTTACTAGATATGGAGGTAGTCTTGCATATATAAGATGGTCACAACGTGACTGGACAATGTGTAGTTAATGAGTAATTGAATGTATGCGGACAAAATATTGTTGGCCTCGTGAGACGTGAATTATAGTGTTGTTATAGAGCGACTGTTGAAATTAAGTGTATCGTAAAGTTGTATTCGGAAAGAATAAACCAGTTTTATTTAAGAAAGGACTTGTGTCGCTAAAGTTTTGTCGGAACGAATTTACGGAAAATTAAGTAACGACTGGAGGCGTAACAAATTGGTGTCAGAAGTGGGATAGAAAATAAAAAAAAAGAAGAAGAAGATGGAAACGAGAGGCGGAAAATCAAACTACAGCTTAGCAGATTTGATGGCAGCAATACCAGAACAGTCTTGTTTCTTTTCTTTTTCCTCCAACAACTGTTGTAATCTCTCTTCTTGAAGAACGAGAAAATAAACAAGAAGAGAGACTACAGCAGTGGTTGGAGGAGAAAGAAAATGAACAAGAAGAAAGTCTCAAACAGTTGAGCCAGAGTACACAAATGGAAAACATTAGTAAATTTCAAAGTGAAGTAAATACAATAAAGAATGAATTACTGTCTTTTACCCAAGAAGAATATATTAGCCATTGACCTAATCAGCCTTAGACAACGGGAAGCCCCTTCCAGACCCCGCAGCTAAACTCTAATGCAGACATCTTCAGTTCTGTTAGAAGTCACATCCCAGATATGAATGTCAGCAGTTGCGGTGATCTAGTATGAAGGAAGTCACAGGAATTCGATGGGAAGGTACCGTGGGAAGCATATAGAACACAATTTGAGCTCTTGGTAGAGATGAATGGGTGGACAGAGAAGCAGAAAGCAGTATACCTGGCAACGAGCTTGAAGGGACAACCACTGGAAATACTTGGACAGTTGTCAGCAGATGAGAGGCACAACTATAGAGCACTGGTAGCGGCTCTTGAACTCAGGTATGAAACCCAAAATCAGTGCTAAATGGGAGAGTCTGCAAGAGCTGGCACAGGATTTGGAAAGTATGGCACACAAGGCCTACCCAACTACACCACCCGATGTCCTCAAGTTGTTGCTGAAGGATCAGTTTGTAGATGCCTTGGAGAGTCCACAACTGAAGAAACAAGTAAAGCAAGCACACCCCTCTACTATGCAGGATGCAATGACCAGAGCTCTTGAATTTGAATCCTATGTTAAGTCCAGCACAGAGGTACCAAGGTTGGTACAGTCATCAGGATTAAAGGCCAGAAAAAGTCAGCTTTCAGAGAAGTTTGAGGGACTTTGCTGGCATTGTAACAAACCTGGGCAGAAGAAAGCACAATGCTGAAAACACAGGGAAGATGCCACGGCAGGAAAGGCTGCTTCCCAGAAAGGTTGTTGGAACTGTGGAGAGCAAGGACACATGAGGAGACAGTGTAAGAAGAATACAACCAATAAGTCAGCTTCGGGAAACCAGTAGTAGTTGGTGCTGAGGGACGCCCACCAACCCCAATTGTGAAAGTTCCAACAGCTAAGTGTAAAACGGCAAGCACACATAATGTCTACGTGACAGGAAAGCTGGATGGCTAAAAGTGCAACTTTGTCATAGATTCTGCATCGCAGCAAACCTTTGTGAGTATCCAGGTGCTGGATCCCAATAGAGTACCAGAAGCCATACAGAAGCTCTGTAGTGTGACAGGACATTATGCAAGGTTGTGGGGACTGGTGTGGGTAACTATTGAGGTCATGGGCATGAAGGACAGACAGAAAGTATACTTGGCTGACATTGAAGACCAATGCATATTAGGGTTGGATTACTTACTACCGAGGAAGTGTGTAGTTATCTTCAATAAAATGACGATTGGGAACAATAAAAGCCAATTTCCAGTAAGTGTTGCTGCATCTGTTGATTTGCATTTCACAGCAATTAAATCAACTACAAAACCCCCTATGTCAGAGAAGATAATTTGGGGTAGAATAAAAGAACATCCCCAAGGAAGCCCGATGCTGGTGGAAGCAGTGGAAGACCTATCCAGGCCAGCAGATGTGAAGATTGGAAGGTCACTTGTGGCAGGTCATCAAATAGTACACATAACAGTAGCCAATTTCTCTAAATGTGAGCAGACATTTAAGGAAGAGGCATTGTTGGGTGTGTGCCAGGAGGTGGAGCCAGTCAATGTTAAAGCAAGAAATACTACCATAAAGAAAAGACATACATTTCCAGAACATTTAACAGACCTCTATAAGAAGAGCACAGTCCATTTGTCATCATCACAGGCTCTTCAGGTTAGAGAACTTTTGGCGAATTATGCAGACGTCTTTTCGAAAGGAGATCATGACCTCGGCTGAACATACCTTGTAGAGCACAGAATAAACACAGGCAATCACCGTCCAATAAAGATCCCCCTGAGGAGAATAGCTCCAGCAAAGCGACAAGAGATAGAGAAGGTCATGGATGGTCTAATTAAGGGAGGGATAATCGAGAAATCAGATAGTCCCTGGTCAGCTCCCGTTGTTTTAGTCCAGAAGAAGGATGGGACCTAATATCGCTGTGTGGACTTCAGGGCTCTTAACAGTATAACCGAAAATGATTCATACCCACTGCCAAGAATTGATGATCCTCTTGATGCTCTAAGTGTAGCCAGGTAGTTTTCAACTCTAGACTTAAAGTCAGGTTTCCATCAAGTGAAAATGGCTGAAGAAGATAAACCTAGGACTGCATTTAGTTATGGCCAAGGTATCTGGCAATACCGTGTGATGCCATTCGGGCTTAGCAATGCTCCATCAACATTTGACAGGCTGATGGAAAGAGTACTGTAAAGCTTACAATGAAGGATAACCCTAGTGTACCTCGATGATGTCATTGTGTTTGCAGCAATATTTGAGGAAGAAGTATTCCAGCTAGAGGAAGTATTCAAGCGTTTGACAGCAGCAAACCTCAAACTCCATCCCAAGAAATGCCACTTGTTCCAGAAAGAGATGATTTACTTGGGTCACATTGTAAGTGATCGTGGTGTGCAAACTGATTCTGATAAGGTGAAAGCAGTGCATGATTGGCCAACACCAGACAATGTGGGAGAGTTAAGAAGTTTCTTGGGACTTTGTACCCATTACCGGAAGTTTGCGAAGGACTTGGCAACTATAGCTGCTCCACTACATGATTTAACAAAAAAGGCCAGAAGTTCGAATGGACAGTTTCTTGCCAGCGTGCTTTCAAGACATTGAAAGAAAAATTGGCCTCAGCTCCACTTTTAAAGCTTCCAAATCCCTCACTGCCATACATACTGGATTGCGATGCTAGTAATGTTGGCTTTGGCGCTATCATGATCCAGGACATTTCAGTTGGGATGAAGTGAACAATGGAACAAAAGACGTTGCTGAAGACGTGTCACCTGGAAAAGCCACTGTCGAAGAAGAAACTCAACTCGGTTTTGAGAAGGGAAACAGTGAAGCCCTTGATGAAGTTAATACTACTGATATAGAGATGGATAATCGAGTCTAGCCGTAAGTAAAGTGTGTAAATCGTTGTGAACTATAGCGTGTGTTTAAGTT
>NW_013744763.1:0-1967 GCF_000517525.1 Limulus polyphemus
TTAGAAAAAAAACTACTGCAATTTACAAAGCAGCATTCTCAAAATAGCTATAGTTAAACTGTAAATATACTGCAGTGAGTTATTTTAACTAATTGTAAGTGTGATCTTATATGCAGTAAAACTTGTTTCTCCTTGCATTAAAAGAAACCAAGTTTCAATAAACTTATATATTCTCTATGAGATCACACAATAACTTACACAAAAAGCTAGTTAAATTGTAAAAAGTAGAGTCATTTATTTTTGTTACTAATGCTATAATTGTGATATTGTATCCTCAAAACAGAATCTGAAATAAAGTTTATGTGGAAACATATTTATTCGTAAAAAATAAATAATAAAGCAACATATTTTCCATGGTATTACAAATAAATAAATAAAAATACCAAAATTGTTCCGAAAACAAGGGGAGGTCAGTGTAATCAATAACAATGGCATTCGCTTTTACATGTTTGAACCTTTTTCTCATATAAGCATCCAGCACGTGAGTATAGCTGATACTCTTCTTTTTTTTTCTAATTCAAAACGACACTGGATGGTTGCTTATAAAGTTGACGCGTTCATCTGTTTTGTTTATCCGTTATTAATTCTTTCATAATGCTGAACAAGCGTCCAGCTACAGTGTTTGATAATGGAAGAGAAAATAACATTTGTGTTAACTTCAGTAAATTAAGAAATGAAGTATCAGTAAGCAAAACGTAATGAGAGGATTTATCGCCAGTATTCAATAAAAGTAATCATCACAACAAGACTTTGAGTTCTCCCCTCTTTATCAATCACACCAGCTGGCCAGTCTGCGGGACTTTGAGCTCTTCCCTCTTTAAAAATCATATCAAATGACCAGTCTGAATGACCAAGCTCTTTCAAAACGTTGTTTAAGCTTCTTGGCTCTAAATCTTGACCAATCATAAGCTCCGTAATCTTGGCATACTCGAAGAAATTTATATTTTATTCTACATTCGACTCTTTTTATAATATTTTGCCATGTGAATAAACCGCAAATTCTTCATTGTTCGTACTTGCATGAACAGGTCTGCCTGTCTGTCTTGGCTCTGCTAAGATACTTCACTCTATTGTTAAGGATAATGTCATTAACCGACTAATACGCCTCAGATCCATAATATTGGTAACAAATGTTTTGATAAGTATCTCTATTTCTACACGTAGTCCGTAAGAAAGCCGAACAATATTTTAAAAGAGAATATTAAATAAACTGAGAATGAAAATGCATAACTCAAGCTAAAAATTTTCATTTATGGATTCTGTAACTAGGAAGGAAAATGTTTCTTGGTATATGTAGGATCTTCAAAAACAAGTGACATGTAATATAACTGCAATGCAACCCACTGCTCAAGTAATTAATTCACACATTGCTTCAACGACAAACATCTGGTCTCACCAAGTGTCTGAATCCTACAATCTGAAAATGACTAAAATTTCTTTCATTGTTTATATTCATAAAAGCTTTTATTGTTTACTAATAAAACAAAAATGGTTCTACGAGCCTCTTACAATGTTTTCAAGACTGTTCGTTAGATTCTTGCAGCCATTTGTTAACTGTTTCGTATACCACTTAATTAATTTCGTAGTACTTATAACGGTTTGAAACATGCTAGTTTATTTTCAAATATTCACAGAAACAGTCCCTTAACTGATGAATTTAAATCTCGCCCAATCAAACTATCGCATGTAAACCTTTTGTTATAGGAATATAGTTCATATTACATAAAAAGCTATTCTTAACAACTTGTAATCACAAAAGAAAAAAAAAACACAATTTACTTTCAATTTTGACATTATGAACTCTCTGTACTGGCTTTCGACTGTTGTACTACTTCGAATATCGTCTTCTTTTGACTAACAATGCACATATGAATATTTTTCACAGTAGTTACCCAAAAGTTCCAGTATAACGCTTGTTTGTTTTTTGAATTTCGCGCAAAGCTACACGAGGGCTATCTGCGCTAGCC
>NW_013744764.1:0-965 GCF_000517525.1 Limulus polyphemus
AGACCAGTGCGGAAGAAGATACATCCCGAAAATTAAAAGACTTTGTTGAATTTTAATTTTGTGTTGTAAATTCTGTACATTTAATTATGTTATTGTTAATTGTTTATTAGTTTAATGTAAGTGGCTATTGTTCAGGATGAACAATACTAAGGAAGGGGCAGTGTTACGACAGTGGGGGTCACGTGACGAGTATTCCAGAAGATCTTTCAGCTGAAAAACCAGTAGTTCCATTTCAAAAACAGTATATCCATCACGAAACAGCTTAAATTACTAGCTGGGCTCAATTGGAATTTCCAGTTGGTTATACTGATTGTCCTTAATGCAAAACTTGTCACATAATGGTAATACACCTATATTGGGTTTTTAAATGTGTACAAAGGAAATTTGTGGGATTTCATAATGTCATAAAAGCTAGATTTCTTACTAATGAGTACTGGTATTTTCATTTGAACAAAACAAAACTTGTAGAAGTAAGTTCCATTACTGTGTGCCTTTATTATTAATAGTAACTTTTTTGTTAGTAAAATGATGTTTAAACATGAGTATGTACAATCACAGATACTTTTGTGTTTAAATTTAGTTTTGTCAGTAGTATATCATTTAATGATATGAAAATATAAAACCTTCACAGTTATATACTAGAATCAAAAACATTAAGATATATTTATACTTTCTTCTTGTATGCATTGAGTACAAAGATTAGTATTGTTCTTTTGTTACTAGATGAATATCATGAGAATAGAATTGGAGGAAATGAGATAATTGGAGATGTGACGTGGACTGAGGTCAGTACTAATTTTCAAATATTCTTTAATTTGGATTTTGAAAACAGTTCAGAGATTTCCAACTTTTTAAATTTTTCCCTGGTTTCATTTTATGTGTATACTCTGGTAGTGAAAAATTGAATTGATTTCACTCATTCAAAAAATGCATATTGTTGCATATCTCCTTGTTTGATAATTTCC
>NW_013744765.1:0-1001 GCF_000517525.1 Limulus polyphemus
TTTATAGGAGAAGCCAGTCACTTGTGGTGTACATGGATTATAAAACAGATTGATAAAATACTACTTAACAAATAACAAATGTTATTAGTTTATAAAACTGTACAAATACTTAACTAGATCTTGTACAGGTAGCATTCTGGTATTCATGGTTTAATTATATGAACCTTTCGTCCTTTTGCTGCTGCAAATGCATCAATTAAACTACCAAAATTTAAGGTATTAAGTATGTCTTTTTTCAATACTTAATATTGCCAAGTTACTTATCGTTCTTGAGTCATTGAGGTTCTCAAGTATGTAAGAATTAATTTCAGCTTGCTGAAGGACCTTTCACAACTAGCAATAGAAACTGCAATTGTTAATAAAATCTGCAATGCAATTCTTAAATTTGGGAAAACATCTTCACCATATGAAATTATAAATGTTAGCAAATCAGTTGCAACCATTGGTGCATGAAAATCGGTCTGTGTTCTTTTACTTATCAATATCCTACAGTCTTTAATTTCTCTGTACAATTCTGGTCCATCAATATCACCTAAATAGCTCTTTGCTAAGTCAGAACATTTTTTTTTGTTGCAATTTTCCATCTTCGAAATCTCCAGAAACAATATTTTGCACGTCTAGTAGAAATCCAAACCATGAATCTAAATCTACTGAACGAGAAAATCTTCCTGTTATTTCTGTAATCGAGCGATCAATAACATCCTTCATGATGCGATAAATTTCCTGTTCAGTAGTCAATCCAGCATCAGCTGCATTTTCATCTGACATTCAATTACGACATATTTTTCTTCTTTCAGTGGTCAATCCCCATGTTTCACATTGATTCTTGCCCACTTTAAGTGCTTTTTGACAGGACTCTTCACATCTATCAATTTCTCTTTCAAAGAATCAAGATCAGCAGCTGCTTTTCTAAAATTCATTTTTGGGTCCTGAAGACGTTTCTGCACTCGATTGATAGATGATCAAAGATTTCTCCAAAAATGCAAAAGTACAAGAGAATC
>NW_013744766.1:0-1061 GCF_000517525.1 Limulus polyphemus
GTCCCTTCGGGAAGACTCGAGTGTTTACTAGATATGCGGTATTCTTGTATATAAGACCGCCAAGAAGTGACGGCAACAATGTAGTTCAATTGCAGACAGAGATAGAGACGGAAAGTTGGGTCGAGCGTGCGTGTCGTTCGTTATGAATTATAGCGTGACCGTGGAAATTAAGTGAAACTCAAAGTTGTATTGAAAAAGAATAAACTAGTTTTATTTAAGAAAGGACTTGTGTCGCTAAAGTTTCTTCGGAAATAATTTTTACGGAAAATTAACTAACGACCAGAGACGCAACAAATTGGTGTCAGAGAGTGGGACGGAAAAGAAACAAAAATGGAAACGAGAAGTGGCAAATCAAACTACAGCTTAGCAGGTTTGATGGCAGCAATACAGGAACAAGAAAATAAACAAGAAGAGAGACAACAGCAGTTGCAAGAAAACCTGCAACAATGGCAGCTCGAACAGCACAATAAACAAAAGAGATTACAGCAGTTGTGGGAGGAGAAAGAAAATAAACAAGAAGAGAAATTACAGCAGTTGTTGGAGGAAAAAGGACAGAAACAAGAAGAAAGATTACAGCAGTGGCAAGAAAACCTGCAATAATGGCAGCTCGAACAGCAAAATAAACAAGAGAGATTACAGCAGTTGTTGGAGGAAAAAGAAAAGAAACAAGAAGTACCAGAAAATAGACAAGAAGAGAGATTACAGCAGTGGCAACTGGAACAAGAAAGGAAACAGGAAGAAAGTCTTCAACAGTTGCAGGAAAGTCAGCAGCAACTGCAGGAAAGTCAACAACAGTGGCAAGAAGTACATATGGAAAACATTAGTAAATGTCAAAGCGAATTAAGTACATTAAAGGATGATTTATTGTCTTTTACACAAGAAGGATACATTAACCATCGACTCAATCAGACAACGGCAAGCCCTTTCCAGACCCCTCATCTAAACCCTCATGCAGACATCTTCAGTCCTGTTAGAAGTCACATCCCAGATGTGAATGTCAGCAATAGGGATGATTCAGTACGCAGGAAGCCACAGGAATTCGATGGGAAGGCACCGTGGGA
>NW_013744767.1:0-1962 GCF_000517525.1 Limulus polyphemus
TCTTTTAATAGACCAGGGAGGGTCAGGTACAAAATACCTCTTCCTCTTTTCCGAACTATGGCCTTGATACTGTTGAATGTTTATGTAGATACGACGTGAGGGTCGGAGTAAACCGCACTTGCTCCGACCTCTTTCAGGGCAATGTCCATTTATGTATGTTCATTTACATTCGTGTGTTGTGCATAACATCACTTAATTCGGTGTTGTAAAGTCTTATACTTAGCGACAGTTCCATATATGTGGACAACACATTTCACACGTTTGAAACTAATCTAATACATGTTACATAAAATACTATTTAAATGTATTTGTTATAATCCAAACTAGTGTAGGATTTAAGGTCTGGTAATAGATGGCCTTATTAAATCCCTATTTCTAAAATACATATTTACAGGTGAGATTTACTTAGGCCTACTTCCATCATGTATGTAGTAGCGATCAAGTTCACAGAGTAGGTCATTCTTTGCCAGTTTTTCTCAAAGTAATTTAGAGTATTGCGCAAGAGTCTATCTGCTATAGTTTGCATAGCTGTGCATAAAATTTGATCAAGTGCTACGGGGGACTTTATATGCTGTGGTAATAAGTGAGTTTTGTATAGATTGTAGTTTATTTATGTGTTTGGGAGCTATGCATATTCTATGATGGGACGTATATATATGTTTTGTATTTTTTATAATGTTGTCAGGTGATGTTCCCTGGTTTTTGCTTGTTAGACTTCTTGCATAATTTGTACGTTTCCAGATTTTTGTCAATATATTATTCGTATGTTTTAGCCACGTTAGTTTTTTCTAAGAACTGATTTAGAAGATAGGTCACGAGAGCTAGATGTGCTAGCCTTTCCTAATTTAGCAGCTAGTTATCACCACCCATCGCCCTCTCTTGGGCTACTCTTTTACCAACGAATAGTGGATTGACCGTCAAATCATAACGCCCCCACGGCTGAAAGGGTGAGTATATTTGGTGGGATGGAGATTCGAACCCGCAATCCACAGATTGGTTACCTGGCCATTGGAAGATAGGATTGAATGATTAGAGACTGATGAAATAAATGTTAAAAAATGAACAATAATAAAGGAATTTAAGTTCTGTTTAAAAATATTTGCTCGATTGTTTGCTTTGTTTTTAGCGCAAAGCTAAGCAATAAGCTATCTGCGCTCTGTCCTTCACGGGGAACTGAACCCCAGAATTTAGAGTTGTAAGTCCGTTCACTTACCGTTGTAATGATTTGCAAAGTGAATAAAGATATTTTCCGGTTTCAATTGCTAAATTATATTGAAAATAATGTTGTTGTTTTTTCTTGAATTATTGTCATACTATAGGTATGACTACTGTGGCAATTTTGTTTGGTTTTACCAAAATGTATATTACGTTTATTTTTTTCGTTTGTTGGAGAAAATGTTTCGATACTAAGTTTACAGAATTATATCAACAATATTAGAATTACAATTTCAGGGCACAATTTCTTCATCATATAAATCATACACAATCATTGCATTACTACTCTTGGCTAGATTTGTTCCCGTTCAAGTCTTAAACCGATAATGAATATAATACATTTCCCTCTGAGGGTAAATGCGGGTTTTACAAACGCTCCTATTTTAAACATGTAGTTATATAATTCTATTGACGAGAATTAATAATTACATTATCTATATACATATAATAGTACTATCAGTTGTATGTCCATTTAACTACTTCGCAGGGTGCGGATGGATCCTCACCAAATTTGGTATGGAGGCTCAGTGGGTCAGTGGGGAGATACATACCAATTTTCAGTTTTGCATTTTGCGTTTTTCGGTTTTTATGGGCGTTTTTCACTACTACTTCGCCCACTGTAAATGGATCTTCACCAAATTTGGTATGGAGGTTTATTATGTCCATACGGGGATACTTTCAAAGTTGCGGTTTCACATTTTGTGTTTTACAATTTGTATGGGTATGTTTGCGTTTTTTAACAATTAC
>NW_013744768.1:0-1086 GCF_000517525.1 Limulus polyphemus
GCACCACCCAATCTCCTCAAGTTGTTGCTGAGGGATCAGTTCGTAGATGCCTTGGACAGTCCACAACTACAGATACAAGTGAAGCAAGCACACCCCTCTACTATGCAGGATGCAATGGCCAGAGCTCTTGAATTCGAATCCTATGTTAAGTCCAGCACAGAGGTACCAACGTTGGAACAGTCATCAGGATTCAAGGCCAGAAAAGGTCGGCTTTCAGAGAGGTTTGAGGGACTTTGCTGGCACTGTAACAAACCTGGGCACAAGAAAGCTCAATGCTGGAAACTTCAACACAGGGAAGATGCCATGGCAAAAAAGGCTGCTACCCTGAAAGGTTGTTGGAACTGTGGAGAGCAAGGACATACGAGGAGCCAGTGTAAGAAGAATACTACCAATAAGTTTGCCTCGGGGAGACCAGTAGTGGTTGGTGTTGAGGGACGCCCACCAACCCCATTGTGAAAGTTCCAACAGCTAAGTGTAAAATGGCAAGCACAAATAGTGTCTACGTGACAGGAAAGCTGAATGGCCAAAGGTGCAACTTTGTCATAGATTCTGCATCTCAGCAAACCCTTGTGAGTATCAAGATGCTAGATCACAAAGGAGTACCAGAAGCCATACATAAGCTCTGTGGTGTGACAGGACATTATGCAAAGTTGTGGGGACCAGTGTGGGTAACTATTGAGCTCATGGGCATGAAGTACAGACACAAAGTATACTTGGCTGACATTGAAGACCAATGCATATTACGGTTGGACTACTTACTACCAAGGAAGTGTGTAGTTAATTTGATAAAATGACGTTTTGGTAACAACAAAAGCCAAATCCCGGTAAGTGTTAAAAGAGAGGTTGGACTAACCAGGTGTCATCAAGCTGAAGTCAAAGTGACTGAAGGAGCTAATGATTGTGAAGTGGAACCAGGTATAGATATTAAAGCAGAGCAGGAGAAAGACCAGGATTTGAAGCCAATAATTGATTTCCTATAAGTAAGTGTTTTGCGCCCTGCTTGGGAGAAGGTGTCTAGCTTAAGCCCTATGACAAAGAACTATTGGGCACAATGGGACCAGTTGAAGCTTGAAGATAGTATTGTTC
>NW_013744769.1:0-1448 GCF_000517525.1 Limulus polyphemus
GATTTGAGTATGTTAAAAAAGTATCCATGATAAATAAAATTATTTACAAACCCGATACTACTCTTGCTTCATTTTAACATTTAGCTCAGACTCCCAAAATTCTTTCACTGCATTTAACACTTAAGTTAACTGGTAATGCTGTTCATTGAGTTTAAAGTTATTATCTTCAAGTTACATGTAGACACCCAAAATTCTTTCACTGCATTTAACACTTAAGTTAACTGGTAATGCTGTTCATTGAGTTTAAAGTTATTATCTTCAAGTTACATGTAGAACCATATATAATAAAACTATACATAATGTTAGTGAGGTTCTAAATATCTGGTCCCTAATTATGTTACTTCTCATTGTTCATGTCGTATTTTTCCTTAAGAGAACCAACATTAATTATATTTTAATGTATATCAATTAAGCAAAGTATAGTAAAGAAGATTTAAAATTTCACGTGAATTGTATTGTATGCTTTCTAAGTAACAAAAATTGTATATTATATGTAAACATATTCAGAACTAATGTAAACCTGAGCAATGGGTCACAAAAAGTGACAAAAATAATGCCCGTTTTTAGCAAGATTCAACATGATGATTATGTAATATGGGGAATTATCAATATTCCTCATGGGGACAACACTTGATACGTAGTTCATTCTTGATGTTTCTTTGTTGTTGTTATTGTCAAGTCTGTACAAAACAGTTTAATGGATTTGCTTTCGCTATGTATTGAAAGTCTTATATTTGGATGTTCTGCTAAATTAATTTGAAAATCGTTTGTTTTTCTTGTGTGTGTGTGTGTTTTTTTTTGGCACAAAGCAACTAGACTATCTACAATGCTTCAAAATATAATATGGAAATTAATTTTACTTCTTCAGAAAATGAAAAGTAAGAAAATACACTTCGTATTTTCTTAACTTTCGTCGATTCTTTTTGAGTCTAATTCTATTGTAAAACGGTCTTTACTGCCTGACGAAGACATTGTTACAACATATTTAATCAAAGTTTCCTTTGGGATTTTATTCCAAATGTCTCTAATACACTCCTATAAGGTTTCTGAGGAAGTTAATTTTGATTTGTCAAGTTTTTGATCTATCAAATATCAGATCTGCTCAACTCGGTTGAGATCGGGGCTCTGTGGAGGCCATTGCATCATTTGAAAGACTCCAGCAGCTTCTTTTTTAGCGAAGTAATTTCTGCCTAGGCTGGATGTGTGTTTGGGGTCATTATCTTCTTGGTAGTAGAATCCTTTACCAATAATACGCTCACCACTTGGTATACCATGACGGATCATCATCTGATGGTACTTGCGCTGGTCTATTATTCCATCCATTTTGCAAATATCCCCTGTAGCCTCAGGGATCAGTGAAGCATTACCATAGTGTTGAAATTTACATTACACAATGGCATGGAAGAATTAGCCCCATAAAGTGGAATGACTGGCAAGATATTATTTTG